>NW_028318712.1:300000-582798 GCF_062004578.1 Staurois parvus | reverse complement strand
GGATGAGAAGAAGGAGAAGGAGAAGGATGAGAAGAAGGAGAAGGAGAAGGATGAGAAGAAGGAGAAGGATGAGAAGAAGGAGAAGGAGAAGGATGAGAAGAAGGAGAAGGATGAGAAGAAGGAGAAGGATGAGAAGAAGAAGGATGAGAAGAAGAAGGATGAGAAGAAGGACAGTTCTGTGACAGTTTCTGTCTATTTCTGACAGTTCTGGGACATTCACTCCATACAGCTGTTTCAACCGCTGTATGGAGGGAATGTCATGGAACTGTCAGAAATAGACTATTAATGACAGTTCTGGGACTGTCCTTCCATGCAGCGGTTGAAACATTGTATGTATTTGTTTCCATAAATGGATCCATTTATGGAAACAAATACATGCAATGTTTCAACCGCTGTATGGAAGGACAGTCCCAGAACTGTCATTAATAGTCTATTTCTGACAGTTCTATGACATTCCCTCCATACAGCGGTTGAAACAGCTGTATGGAGTGAATGTCCCACAACTGTCAGAAATAGACTATTTATGACAGTTCTGGGACTGTCCTTCCATACAGCGGTTGAAACATTGTATCTATTTTTTTCCATAAATGACATTCTGCAAATACACTTAGAGGAGCGCTGCAGATACACTTTTTGCCGCCGGCTTGGAATTAATCTTATTTTCATCCTACTTCTTCTTCTTCATCCTCATCCTCATAAGAAGAAAAAGAAGAAGTAGGATGAAAATAAGAATAATTCCAAGCCGGCAAAAAGTGTATCTGCAGCGCTCCTCTAAGTGTATCTGCAGAATGTCATTTATGGAAAAAAATAGATACAATGTTTCAACCGCTGTATGGAGTGAATGTCCCAGAACTGTCATAAATAGTCTATTTCTGACAGTTCTGGGACATTCACTCCATACAGCTGTTTCAACCGCTGTATGGAGGGAATGTCATAGAACTGTCAGAAATAGACTATTAATGACAGTTCTGGGACTGTCCTTCCATACAGCGGTTGAAATATTGTATCTATTTGTTTCCATAAATGGATCCATTTATGGAAACAAATACATACAATGTTTCAACCGCTGTATGGAAGGACAGTCCCAGAACTGTCATTAATAGTCTATTTCTGACAGTTCCATGACATTCCCTCCATACAGCGGTTGAAACAGCTGTATGGAGTGATTGTCCCAGAACTGTCAGAAATAGTCTATTTCTGACAGTTCTGGGACATTCACTCCATACAGCTGTTTCAACCGCTGTATGGAGGGAATGTCATGGAACTGTCAGAAATAGACTATTAATGACAGTTCTGGGACTGTCCTTCCATACAGCGGTTGAAACATTGTATGTATTTGTTTCCATAAATGGATCCATTTATGGAAACAAATACATACAATGTTTCAACCGCTGTATGGAAGTTCTGGGACTGTCCTTCCATACAGCGGTTGAAACATTGTATGTATTTGTTTCCATAAATGGATCCATTTATGGAAACAAATAGATACAATGTTTCAACCGCTGTATGGAAGGACAGTACCAGAACTGTCATTAATAGTCTATTTCTGACAGTTCTATGACATTCCCTCCATACAGCGGTTGAAACAGCTGTATGGAGTGAATGTCCCAGAACTGTCAGAAATAGACTATTAATGACAGTTCTGGGACATTCCCTCCATACAGCGGTTTCCGGCAAAAAGTGTATGTGCAGAGTTCCTCTATTCTGCAGATACACTTAGAGGAGCTCTGCACATACACTTTTTGCCGGCTTGGAATTATTCTTATTTTCATCCTACTTCTTCTTCATCCTCATCTTCTTCTTCTGAGGATGAGGATGAAGAAGAAGAAGAAGTAGGATGAAAATAAGATTAATTCCAAGCCGGCAAAAAGTGTATGTGCAGAGCTCCTCTAAGTGTATCTGCAGAGCTCCTCTAAGTGTATCTGCAGAATAGAGGAACTCTGCACATACACTTTTTGCCGGCTTGCAATTATTCTTATTTTCATCCTACTTCTTCTTCTTCTTCATCCTCTTCTTCTTCTTCTGAGGATAAAGAAGAAGAAGAAGAAGTAGGATGAAAATAAGATTAATTCCAAACAGGCAAAAAGTGTATGTGCAGAGCTCCTCTAAGTGTATCTGCAGAATAGAGGAACTCTGCACATACACTTTTTGCCGGCTTGGAATTATTCTTATTTTCATCCTAGTGCTTCTTCTTCATCCTCATCCTCATCCTCAGAAGAAGAGGATGAGGATGAACAAGAAGAAGAAGAAGAAGTAGGATGAAAAGAAGAATAATTCCAAGCCGGCAAAAAGTGTATGTGCAGAGTTCCTCTATTTCTGACAGTTCTCTCACAGCTTCTTCACATGTACAGCGGTTGAAACATCTGTATCCTAAATGGAAACTAATAGATACAAATTGTATCTATTAGTTTCCATTTAGGATACAGATGTTTCAACCGCTGTACATGTGAAGAAGCTGTGAGAGAACTGTCAGAAATAGAGGAACTCTGCACATACACTTTTTGCCGGCTTGGAATTATTCTTCTTTTCATCCTACTTCTTCTTCTTCTTCTTCTTCATCCTCATCCTCTTCTTCTGAGGATGAAGATGAAGAAGAAGAAGAAGTAGGATGAAAAGAAGAATAATTCCAAGCCGGCAAAAAGTGTATGTGCAGAGTTCCTCTATTTCTGACAGTTCTCTCACAGCTTCTTCACATGAACAGTGGTTGAAACATCTGTATCCTAAATGTAAACTAATAGATACAATGTTTCAACCGCTAAACATGTGTTCCTTCTGTCAGAGAACTGTCAGAAATAGCGGAGCTCACTGCAGGGACACTTTTGCCGGCTGATCGGGAAATGTTCGATTCGCGCACCCGAAGTAGGCAAAATTTCGGTTTCGCCGCGAATCGAATATTTCCTGAAATTCGACTCGAATTCCGGTTCGCCTGGTTCGATTCGCTCATCTCTAGTGGTAGCCACTAGTGGTTGTAGGAAAAAATCAATGTTCTCCCCAATAAGGGAGCTAAGTGAACCTATCCCACTAACTATAGGTCTCCCTGGTGGGTGTATAGGGTCCTTATGTACTTTGGGTAGACAGTAGAGAATGGGTGGTCTCGTTTTGTCCATTCATTACCAATTTTTCAGTGCTAAAATTATCAAAAGGAATTGGGCTATTTTGAAGAATGACCTAGTTTTGAGCAACAATATACCAGAGCGTACAGAAATAACTTTCCTAAAAGCTTCCTCTCTAAGGCATACGCTGGCACCTAATATTATTGATCCACCCAAAAACATGTCTTTTTCCTTTAGTATGAAAGGATTTTACCCCCTGTAAAAGATGTATGGTCTGTCAATTTAATGGCATTCGTAAGAAAATGACTAGAAATTTTGTATCCAACATATCAGGGAAAGTATACAATCCCTTATTACGTGTAATAGCATACATGTGATTTACCTTTTAGAATGCCCATGTAAAAAAACAATATGTGGGAAGAACAAGGAAATTACACTGTTCAACAGGTAAAAAGTTTTGGGCATAAAAGTAGCTAATCTTACATAATTTTGGGGTGCTGAAAACGAAAATGACCCTAAAAAATGTTGATTGGCTCTAGTTTCCATGATATATTCACCCATCTAATGACGTAAGCCATTCAAAATTATGATGCAACTTCAGCTGCATATTGCGCAATTGATACTGGTGACCAATAGAAAATTGCATGTATACTGAGATGATGCAATATTAGCCTTTAATTGCATCACTTCACTGCATAAAAGCTGCAGTATCTGTAGCCGATTGTAGTTCGACAGCGTCTTTACATTTCGTTTTATGCTTATATAGGCTACTCAGTAATGCCTCGAACTTGTGTGAATAAAGCAGATAATTTCTGCTATATCTGCGGTGAAATAACTTTTATCTCACAAAAAAGGAGGATAACAGGAATGATTAAGAAAGCCTACAACTTGTATTTTGGCTGCAAGATAGGAGACCAGGACAAGAGCTGGGCACCACATATATGCTGCAATTCTTGTGGGACGGCACTGGAGCAATGGTTGAATGGAAAAAAGGCATCTATGCCTTTCGCTGTGCCAATGATTTGGAGAGAGCCAACAGATCATGTTAGTAATTGTTACTTTTGTATGGTGCCTCCAATTGTAAAATGGCTAAATAAGAAGAAAAAGTTATCTGTGCAATATCCAAATATTCCATCGGCAATACGTCCAGTTCCTCATGGAGAGGGGCTACCAATTCCTAAAGCACCAGAATCTTTCGTGGTTGAGTCAAGTGAGGAAGAACCTGAAGCGTGTAGTCATGTGCAGTTGTAAGAGATAGCCCTTTCCTCGAATACAAGAGAAAAGCCAAGAGAAGCAAAACCGACACAAACTGAAGACAAAACTAGTGAGAATCCTAAGTATTAAAATGATTCAACTTAGCTTATGGCTATAATTTTTCTTGGTAATCCTATGCAATATATTATGCCATTTAGGCTTTGTTATGTAGTCAATATCACTTGCTTTATATTTGTGGAAAGACATCTATCTATATAATTATTGTGCATTATGTAGTCATTACGCCTATAGTAGAAAACTTTCAGTTTACAGAAAAACTAGAGCCAATTGACAAATTTCATTGTTATATTTGAACTCAGAATGTGAAATTCATTAAGAAATGGATCCTTTTGTTTCCAAAACTGGCAAAAAATAAAAATTTGTTGAACAGTGTTATGAGACAGGCTCAGAGATATATAATAATATATAAACTAAATATAATTATAAAAAATTACAAAATATTTTATTAACAGTTATTTACAATATATTATTCAGTGTTAATTTATATTCTTGAAGATTTATGGCCTATCATACTATTGTAATACTTACTTTTAGCTCACATTGTATGCATTTTAGATACCTTTATACATTTCTAAATTTTATATATTCATTCATATATTTAATTTTTATATTAATTTTATTATTCATTATTGTTTCTATATTAGAGTGTATATTCTGATGTTTATCTCCTAGCAGATCACTCTACACTGCATATTTTTTTTTTGCCATATTTTTACTCATTTTTAATTATTTAAATGAGCATCTCTACATATCTATTTAACCCAAATTTGTAGATGTGATTGCTATTATTTTTACTTAATTTCTTTTTTCCAATATTTTGAACGATATACATAAATTTGGACATGCTTAATTATCACATTCTTATTGGACAAGTATTTTACCCCACAGTTCCTTTAAATTAAGTTTGGCTGTGACTTGTTCCGTTCAGTCACGTGTCTGACTTGAGGCTTCTAATGGGCTATCATACAGTGGTCTACAAGAAAATGGCAGCCACGCTGTATCTGGTTTCATTATAATAATAATGCCAGCCGATCCCATTACTTTTATTAGATCTTAGATAAATTGTTTCCTTATGCCCCTTTATATATATAGCCTAATTGGCACCTGATAGCCTGTTCCTATTAATATTTCCTTTCCGCAGTGGTGAGCTGTTGCTGCGAGTCCACCTCACTATTCTTTTTGGCTCGCGCATACACGGTAGGGGAATATGGCATCCGTTCACACATGCGCATGAGTCCCTATAAATATCCTGACGTCCTCAGCAAGCGGTTCCCTTTAATAACGTGCACGAGCAGGAAACACATCAGAGAGGTGCTTAACTGTTGACATCATGCCGCTGAGCCCGCATGAAAGGCTGGCAGCCATTTTAAACTCTTTATCCCAGATGTGAGTGTAATTTTTGCTCTGCAATACCTATTGTATTCCTATTTACAAATAAAAATACTACATTATCAGCACTTTATTCTCTGGCTCATTACTAAGGAGCCCCTAAGGTGGGGAGATCCCTGCTTTTTACTGAGTTTTATTTGGTGGTCTGAAAGTTCTGAGATGTCCCTGGATGCTGAGAGGGTCTGTGAGAGCGGTGTGAAGTTGCCTTGCATGCCGACCTTGTGCCAGATGATTTCCACCATCCTTATCCATACCCAGATAACCACTAAGGGATAATACATACACAAATGTGCTTTTAATTTGCGCTTCTAGCGAGTGCAATCACATTATCAGTGCCAGTCACAGATTTCACCGAGATGGATCACCTAATTGTTGGACTTTATTTATGTGTCAATATTTCAACAAATCACTCAAGTCACTTTATATTTAGTTTCTTTGCTGATATGTCATCATTGGACGATTCACGTCATAGTCATTGTTCATCTATAGCACTATAAAGCGCTTGCAGATCCACTATAAAGCAGATTCATCGTCTTCGCACAAAAGACAAGGATAGGAAACCGAAATTTGGTGTATTATTTATTGATGACCAATGTGCCAATTTATTTGAAGCCATTGTTGGAACTCTAAAAGCTACCAAACGTAAGATTTATACTTTTCACTTTATACTTTTTTTTCAGAGCTGCATAGCTGTATTTAGTGATATATATATATATATATATACACACACAGCACTAAACCTCCTCTGTAAATCTAAAAATGGTAGCTTGTAAAGACTTTTAAAGTGTTGCCTATGGATATTAAAAATGTATGCAGTTTGTCGCCATTCCACAGGGCAGGCAGTTTTAAAGCATGCCATGTTTGGTATCCATTTAGGATGTCTCCAACTTCCAAGCCGACCTCAATAAACTGTTTAATTGGGCAACTGTGTGGCAAATGAGGTTTAAATGTTGATAAATGTAAGGTTATGCAGTTGGGGGCTAAGAGTATGCCTGCATCATACATAGGGGGGGGGGGGGATACAACTGGGGGAATCAATGATGGAGAAGGATCTGGGATTGCTGGTAGATCATAAACTTAATAAAAGGCATGCAATGCCAAACTGCAGTTTCTAAAGTGGGCAAAATCCTCTCGCCATACAAAGCAGTATGCTTACAATGAAACACACTGCCACAGCTTATAGTAAAACGGCACAATTAACCTTTTTATATCGGTCCACATTAACCCCTTCCTGCCCAGTGCTTTTTGTTTTTAGCACTGATCACTTGGTGTCACTGGGGATGTCAGTGTCACCAAATCAGTTCCCCCCCAGTGTCAGAATGCCTGATACAAGTCACTGATCGCCACCATTACTAGTAAGAAAAAAATAGTATATATTCACTACCATTTGCAAACGCTATAACTTTTTCTTTTGCTGGACATGTTTAATAGCAGAAAGTCAAAAATACATTTTTTTTCCCTCAAAATTGTCAGTTTTTTTTTTTATAGCGCAAAAAAAAAAAAAAACCCAACCACACAGGCAATCAAATACCACCAAAAGCAAGTTCAATTTGTGGGGGAGGGGGGGAGTAAATGTTATTTGTGTACAACATTGCATGACCACGCAATTGTCAGTTAAATTAGCAGCGCCATAACACTAAAAAAAATGGCCTGGTCAGGAAGGGAGGTAAACCCTCTGGAGGGCAAGTGGTTAAAAGAGGTATAGACTCCAGGGAGATATTCTACCCCTGTATAAATCATTAGTATTTTGGGCACCAATTCAAAAACCATTGGGAAACTGGAGAAAGCAGAGAAGGGCAACCAAACTGATAAGAGGCATGGAGGAGCTCAGCTATGAGGGAAAGATTAGAGGAACTGAATTTATTCTCTCAAGAAGAGATTAAGGGGGGTTATGATAAACATGTATAAATAAATCAGTGGTTCATATAGTGAACTCTGGGTAGTTATTCACCCTGAGGTCATCACAGAGGACAAGGGGGCACTTTACATCTGTGAGGAAAAGAAATTTAAATCTCAAAATACGGAAAGGTTTCTTCACAGTGAGAGCTGTTAAAATATGGAATAGACTTCCTCAAGAGTTGGTTGTTGCCAGCTCAGTGGATTGCGTTAAAAAAAAAAAAAAAGCCTGTATTCTTAGATACATAGAATATGACTGGATACCAACATTTATAGGTAAAGCTGATCCAGGGAATATCAGATTGTCTCTCGAGGGATCAGGAAGGAATTTTTGCCCCTGCATGAGCAAATTGGATAATGCTTTGCTGGGTTTTTTTTTTGCCTTCCTCTGGATCAACTGTGTGTGCAGGATTATAACCTTTTTTTTATCGTTGAACTGGATGGACTTGTCTTTTTTTAGCCAGACTATGTTAAGGATGAATTAGAGCAAAGACTGCGATAGGACCTGACCTCAAATGTGCTTCTGGAAGAATGGTCAAACATTCCCATAGACACACTCCTAAACCTTGGAGACAGCTTTCCCATTAGAGTTGAAGCGGTTATAGCTGCTAAGGGTGGGCCAACTCAATATTGAACCCTACGGACTAAGACTGGGATGCCATTAAAGCTCATATACATATATAGGCAGGCATCGCAATACTTTTGGCAACATAGTGTATATTGACTAGGCTTAGTCTAAGTCAGGGGTGTCCAAACTTTTTTCAAAGAGAGCCAGATTGGATGAAGTGAACATGGCGGAGGGCCGAACATTTTTCCGAACATTCTTTGAACCATTACAATTAAATGCAAATAAATTATTTTATGCCAAGTTAATTGCAAACGACATACTTTTCATTTCATAACATTAAAGATCAACTGACAGCTGAGTTTTCACAATGTAGTGAAAATAAATAAAAAAAAAAAAAAACTTACCTGCACTAATGTGAAGGGTGAAAAAGGTAGCTGGAGCTGAAGTCTCTGCTCGGCAGCCGGGAGGGGAAGAGAAACACACTTCACGCTGGAAGCCCGGCCCTGACGTCACCGCCCTCTGTCGCTCCCAGCGCGGCGCAGTGACACATGCGCACTGCTCTCAAGCAGAAGACTGTCTGCCACAGAAGGGAGGGCCGTGCGACAGCCGCATTTACACAGACCAGGGAGAACGCGCCGCAGTCAGGCATATGCACTGCCCTCTGCTCTCAAGCAGAAGACTGTCTGCCATAGAAGGGAGGGCCACATTACACAGAGCAGGGAGGGCTGTTGGAGGGCCGTATTAAACCGACCCCGGGCCGTAAATGGCCTGCGGGCCGGACTTTGGACATGCCTGGTCTAAGTGATTAGGAACATATTTCAATAATGCAGATGTACACTTCTCATGTGAAATTAGACACTATAGTGATTGACTTTATCCTGTAAACACTAAGGGTGAGTTATGCCATCTTGTCTTGCATGGCAATGTTTTGGTGCCTCTTATTAATAAAGATTTTTGGATTCAAGAAAAACAGCAGTGGAAAAGAAGCCTTACTGTTCATAAAAACCTTGCTATATAGCTGTTCACAACCAGTTTGTCTTCCACTTTCCAGTTGTCAGCTTCTGTACCTGCATTCAAATTCACTGCATAGTAAAAAAAAAAACAAAAAAAAACAAAAAAAAAAACTGCCACATTTAGGGACTGCTGGCATTTTCATGCTGATTGAACGCACAGGCACACCATAGAGTCCTGCTGGCAGGAGCCTGTAAAACATTTAGGTTGAAAGCTGATTTAGCTGGATGGTGTGCCTAGCAGTACTAACATTTAAGGCAACATGCACCCAAGGACAAATGCCAAAAATATAGGAAATCTGCATTCCAGGCAAGTTTCCTTGGATACATACTACCCTAAACATTAGCACCACTCCGTGCACCTTCTAGGAACAGCGACTTTTAGTCTTGCATACCTTTACAGATTGCTGCCAGCAGCCTTGATGGTGCAGCTGTGCCATCCATCTGCAAGAAAACACCAGAATCTCATGAACAGGGCCTAAAAACCCAGTGTGCAAAGGGCCTTTGTTATACGAGGCACACCTGCATACATTAAAATTGGCGATTTTGCATTTTCAGTTCTCCACCTTCTAGTTCATGTCCTGAGCAGTTGAGGGGTTGCTGCCGACTGCCAAAAGAGCAAATCTCCTAAAACAGTACATGTTTAGGAGATACATTTTATCTACAGGTAAGCTTTTTTACAAGCTTACCTGTAGGCAAAAATCAAAGCACACTTTACTACCGCTTTAAGATACCTACCGTATTTGCCGGCGTATAAGACGACCCCCCTACTTTTCCTGCTAAAATGTAGTGTTTGGGCTATACTCGCCGTATAAGAATACCCCTCTTACAATGCACACCTGTGGGAGGAATAGTGCCCCATCGTTGGTGTCAGTGGGGGGGTGGAATAGTGCCCATCATTGGTGTCAGTGGGGGGGTGGAATAGTGCCCCATCGTTGGTGTCAGTGGGGGGGGGGGAATAGTGCCCCATCGTTGGTGTCAGTGGGGGGGGGGGAATAGTGCCCCATCGTTGGTGTCAGTGGGGGGGGGGGGGAATAGTGCCCCATCGTTGGTGTCAGTGGGGGGGGGGGGGGAATAGTGCCCCATCGTTGGTGTCAGTGGGGGGGGGGGGGAATAGTGCCCCATCGTTGGTGTCAGTGGGGGGGGGGGGGAATAGTGCCCCATCGTTGGTGTCAGTGGGGGGGGGGGGGGAATAGTGCCCCATCGTTGGTGTCAGTGGGGGGGGGGGGGAATAGTGCCCCATCGTTGGTGTCAGTGGGGGGGGGGGGGGGGAAATAGTGCCCCATCGTTGGTGTCAGTGGGGGGGGGGGGAATAGTGCCCCATCGTTGGTGTCAGTGGGGGGGGGGGGGAATAGTGCCCCATCGTTGGTGTCAGTGGGGGGGGGGGAATAGTGCCCCATCGTTGGTGTCAGTGGGGGGGGGGGGGGGGGGGAATAGTGCCCCATCGTTGGTGTCAGTGGGGGGGGGGGGGGGAATAGTGCCCCATCGTTGGTGTCAGTGGGGGGGGGGGGGAATAGTGCCCCATCGTTGGAGTCAGTGGGGGGGGGGGGAGGAATAGTGCCCCATCGTTGGTATCAGTGGGAGGAATAGTGCCCCATCATTGGTATCAGTGACACCAATGATGGGGCACTATTCCTCCCACTGAGACTTGCTGACCCTGTTCTCGTATGGTGCTCCTGCAGCCAGCATATGTGGTTGCAGCAGCACCTCTACACAGAACACTTACCTGCTGCTCCGGCACTCAATTTTCGCGGGGCCGCTCGGCTCCGCCCCCTCGCCGGTGATTGGCCGCCTGTGTGCCTTTCCTGAGCTACAGTTCTGGCGGCCAATCACTGGTGAGGAGGCGGAGCCGAGCAGCCGCACAAACATCCAGTGGCCGAACTGAAGGAGACGCCGCGCTTCCTGGACCGGATCGTCGTGGGACTGGATCCAGGTAAGAGACATCAGCCCCTGCAAACCCCTGTACTTAATGCCGCAGCCCCCCTAACATGTGTACCGGCGTATAAGACGACCCCCGACTTTTGAGAAGATTTTCAAGGGTCAAAAAGTCGTCTTATACGCCGGCAAATACGGTATATGTCAGGGATGTCCTGCAAAGCGCCACCAGAAAGCCAGGCTGCAATCAGCCATTTAGGTTACTGGATCTGGCCGACACTTTAAGATGGGTAAGGCCAACCATCACAATGGAGGTCAGAGCATGTGGCCACAAAAGTCTCTTACTTAGGCACAGTAAACCAAGTTCAGTTCTACTTTAAAAAAAAGGTAAGGTAAGACCCCAAGAAAAAAAAAAAAAAAAAAAAAAAAGTGAAAAACCCAAACACACACCACACTTAACCAACACAATAATCCAAAACAGACAATTTTCAAAGTGATCTTTATTATTGAAAGATGGAAAAAAAAGGGAAAAAATGTAAATGTTAGCATTTAACAGGCACACTGCATACTATGCAGACAGACACAAATCTGCCCTGTTCTGCTAATACATTAATCACTGCGCAGCAAACCTTGACATTACAATTGCTAACTTCCTGAAAATATTTTTTTTTTTTTAAAAAACAGACCTACATCAAACATACATGTTACAGTTTGATTACCGACCCATTCCAATGTATTGCAGTTTTCACACATTTTAGGGGTAATTTTTAGCCCACAGATTTAACATATCTAACATTTTGTAAATGGAAAAAAATCTGTAGTGTTGCACAGATAGCCAAGCTGAGAAGTGCCCAAACTGTACTGGCCATATAAACCCAAAAATAAAACATTTACATCTCCCCAAAAAATAAAACCACAAAACAAAAAACAGGTTTGATGTTGTATGTATCTGGCGTACGTAGGTAAAAACTTTCTATTGCAAACCCAACTGGAGACTGCACCGGACACCGTATCTTACCTAAAAACAAAAAGGTAGAAAATTGTAGTTTTCAACGATTGTCATCTTTGCTCACGTTATACAGATGGCATAGCGATTAGTTAAAGGATGTCCACCAATCAGTTCCCAATATTGAATGTTAATCTACAGCACTTACTCAAATGGATACATGGATTGGGACTAAAGTAGATAAGTGTCACATGAGGTTTTTGTGCCTATAATTTATTAGCTGCAGTTCTGTCACAATGTTCTTTCCCATGATGCTACATGTAACCAACTGAATTTCACACTAAAAAGAAAGCACTGAACGTTGCATTTTTGTTTGGTATAAAATTAAAAATGTAAAAAAATAAATATCAATCGCATGTGATATTCCCTAATAGTCTATGGGGGAGGCAAGACCTGCATATCACTATACAACATAGGACAGCAGCTTTGTTCTGCTAAATAAGATAGCACGTGGGTTACTTGTTTAAAAGGATTTTAGGTGCTTAAAAGAAAAAAATGTATTCATACATTATGTTCAGCGGCCAAATGCCTGACTATACAATTGGAAACCTCCCACAAAAAGAAATACAACTGTCAGCGTTGTACGCTTTCTGCAACAGCTCAGTCTTGACTGTCAAGTTTGCCTCTCTGATCCAGAAAAGTATGTCAGACGTTTTAACTGCACACTTGCTAAGTATCTAAAACCCATAATGTAAACTAAAATACCTGATCTAAACACTTTTTCAATAGCATCTCCACAAAGTGGGGCCTCTCTTTTTTGCAACTTTTAAGTTTTGTTTTGAGGGTTAGAGGGCTTGTCATTAAAA
This sequence comes from Staurois parvus, assembly GCF_062004578.1. Classification (NCBI taxonomy): domain Eukaryota; kingdom Metazoa; phylum Chordata; class Amphibia; order Anura; family Ranidae; genus Staurois; species Staurois parvus. The sequence continues at coordinate 569,920 of NW_028318712.1, read as the reverse complement.
CCAGTACCATTCACTATGCAAAACTGGTCTATTGCTCCACTAATGCCACATTAATGTGATAATTTCAAAATTGTCAGCTAGTAAAAACGGCTGGACACATTTTAACCACTTACCTGTACCTTTACCAGAATATCCTAGTTATTGCTCCAAGGACACTTCTTAATGGTCTCCACTATGCAAAATCATTAGCTTAAAAATGATAGCCATTTACAAATGTAAAACCTATGTTTCTATACACCTCTGTCCTATAACAAATGTTTGAACACACTTCTAAAGGAATTACTTGGGTATTTTTTTTTAAAGAAAAACGCAAAGTCACGTCTTTTAAAATTGCAGTTGACTGGATTTAGATTTGTCTCAACTATGTTACAGCATTAACTATGTGCACGATACGTCTTTAAATAGCGCGCTTTGAAACCTGCACGGTTTGCAAAAACAAATCTAGAAAATGCTAGTGTTGACCCGAAGCAGAATACAAAAAAAGAACAAAAAAAAAAAATAGGACACAGGAAAGGAAATGAAGTAGAAACTATAAAGCCTCACCTCCTCAATCTAGTAAAACCGCGACCGGTCAGCATAGGAATCCCGCATGTATCGTGGGGTTTCATAGAGCGAACTCCGTACGGCAGGGTTTAATCTGCGCTCCATACCATATCCCTCCACATCAGTGGTTGCAGCGGCACGACGTATGGGGCTTCGATCTCGTGAATAATAGCTGGGAAGCGGAGGTGGAGGTGGCAACAAATGCCTCTCATATGTATAGGAATCCAAACGCTTTCTGTGTGTTAAAGTGGACATTGATGGTGGGGGGATAGGAGGCAGTCGACGTTCCATAAAGGTATCATACGATGACGGGCGTATACGGTAACGATGGTAGTAGTCTATGAGGCTGCGGCGTTCATCATATAACATACGCTCCGCGTAGGCAGCCGCCGCACTGCGCATTGGGACATAAGGATCGGCGAAAGGATCATGATAAGGTGGCCCCATCTCCTGAGCCATTTGATCTAAGGGGCACATTCCGGACCAGTGGCCATTCTTCCCGCAACGGTAGCATCGACTTTGTTCTCCCATCCCCGGTGTTACTCGCAGACGGCTTGTAGAAAGCTGAACGTGCATCTTTTTCCCTTTAAGAGAGCACACGCGACAAGGGTTCATGGTGAGTAGTCTGGGGACAATTCCCTTCCCAGAAAGTACTAGAGATACAAGACATTACATCTGATACTGAGGTGACTAACGTAAAACCAAAAACCCAAAAAAACAGCTGAAGGGCAAATATATTATTCTTTCAGCTTACTACAAATTGAATTTTTTTCTAAAAGTTTCTAAAATTTTTTATTGTATGACGTGAAGCAGAAAAACAATCCTTGAAAAGAGAAAAAATAAAAATAATTTAGTATAACCCATCATATGTTTTCACAAAGTTTAAACACAGTTGTGTGTATATATACTTTTTTTAGTTTAAAAACAAAGCACACTGTGTAATGTAATTTATTGTGGGAATTGTACGCAGCATGCGGCAACAGTAGTAGTAGTATGTTTATTTATGAATGGTAAAAACCCATTGACAAGACAGTTTCATGTACAATGAGGGGGGGAACCCAGACAGTTCAGTTGTGATAAAAAGTGCTAAAATAAAAATGCTAAGAGCAGCTGAACGCTTACCTTAAAAACTGCATCCACCAAACTGGCACGTGTTGTATTAAAATAGGGCTTTCATTGGAATGCTTCAGTGAACTAACTAGAAATGATTTGTACATGTAGAAATTATAATGCTCAGTCATAGCTATTAGCTTTGCATTATGTATTAACTGAAGCCATACAGTAAGATCACACCATAAGTACCAGTCAACAGATATGGTTGGGAGCCCAGTGGGACGGTTATGTAAATCACTTCTGAGCAATGCTGCATCAATACAAATATTTTTCCTTTCACCAGTTATAACAGATAGCAACTTTTGAAACGATCTGCCCTATTGGATACATTTAAAAAAAATACTTTGCCAGGGTAAGAACCTTAATATTAAGGCTTTGTTAACACCATACGTGCAGAAAAATTGATGGAAACTGACATGCAGACTTCACCTGTAGAGCCATCAGTTTTCATGCACGTGTCAATGAGTTTTATACACGTTGCAGAAAAAAAATCTGCATATGACACTAGTGGTGTGAACAGGGCATGTAGAGAACAACTGAACACGTGCAGAAAAACCGATGTCTCTGCACCATGGTGAGAATGAGTCCTCAGTATTGCAGTTCCAAACTGATGCAACTAATAGAGGTCTTAAATGGCAAAGAAATATAAAAATGCACACAGAACTACTGAGACAATCTACGACCCATTATTAAAGAGGGCCATTAGTGATTCTGCTTCCAGGATCTGTAAGGCAGGCAGATAGCTTGTGGTGTATCTTTTTTGCAGGAAGCAGCACCACCACGGGGCTCTATACTCTTTTTAGATTTAACTTTCAATAAAACATTTCAGTTCAGGTTAAACTCAGATGCTTATTGCGCTGAAGTACAAACGTCTTCAAAATCCTGCCAGTGGGAACATCTGTTCACACAAATGGTTCATTAAGCATACTCACCAGTCTGCATCAGCAGCTCCCCATGCAAGTCAGAAAATAGCACCCCACCCCCACAGAACAATGTTATCAACCTCTAAAAATTAAAAGGTTATTACTTTTCATTTGTATACAGGTGTGCTGCCTTCACACACATGCAAAGATCATGCCCCAGCTCTGACATCATCCCCTCTAATTTCTCTGGCAACCACAGATAAGTGGCGCTGTGATGCACTGCTCATTTGATTTTTGGTAACAGGTAGGTAGAATTTACTGTTAAACAAGAGCCTTGCACTTGCAAGCTCCCTTCACCCTGGTGTGGTGAATTGACAGTGTAAGTCTCCATAGCTTCCTGACTCAGAAAGAATCCTGATTACATTGTAGGGAACCTCCCACATGCCTAATGAACAGCTAGTTCTGTTTCTCAGTGCATGGCTGAGAGCCAAAACCAGCTGCGCCCACCCCCCTCTGCTGCCTGGCACTCCACTGAGCAATGGAGGGGCAGAGAGGAGGCTGGAGACTGACCGTCACTGCTCTCCGCTCATAGAAGACCAAGAATTGACTGATCTCAGTTCTCAGTCTTAGAGTTGACAGGTAACAGCTGTAGTATCGCAGCGATTCTGCAGCATACAGGCAAGTATGAATGTATTGTAGTAACCCCAAACTTCAACATGACTCCTCCATGAAACCCAATTGCACCTCTCATTGAAGACACCTAAAAACAAAACAGTTGATCCCAGCTGTCAAAAGAAATTTCACCTTTGAAATCACAGTTGTTTAGATTTCTGATGGCCTCCAAGGCTTCTTCTGCTTTCTCCATGTGAACAAAGGCATAATCTTTAACTATATCACACTCCAACACGGTCCCGTATTCCTCAAATTTTTCCCGTAGCTCGTCACCTGTGCACTCAGTGCTAAGGCTGCTCACATGAAGCTTGGTTGAAGCTCTAGGTTTGCCTCTACTGTGTTCCACATTGATGGAAACTCCATGAAGTTTACACTGATTCAGATTATTTACAGCTTCATCAGCAGCCTTTTTGTCTTCCATGTGAACAAAGGCATAATTTGTTATGATGTCACACTCTGTTACTTTACCATACTGCTCAAAGAGAGATTTGAGCTCTGCTTGAGTTGCCGCAGGGGGAAGGTTACCTACAAACAGCTTCACCATTTTGACAATCCTGAGAAGAGAGGAAAAACACAAAATTAACACCAGGCAACTACAGCGAAAAAAGCAGTTTATGTAGTACTCCTGTCCAAATTAGGTTAACCAGTTCTCTACCACGCTATAGCTGAAGGACAGCTACAGCGTGGTTGTCTGGACGTCCATTCCAGAACACACACCCCTGCGCTCTCCCCAGCAGCACACACCCGGCACTGCCAGTGATCGCTGTGTCCTATGGTAAATGGCCAATCACAGCGGCCTTTTACCATGTAATCAGCTGTGACACAGCAGATCACCGGTAACTGCAGTTGCCGATTATCGGCTGCACTTTCCTTTTTAATTTAACCACTTCCCAACCGTGCTATAGCCGAAAGACTGCTGCAGCGCAGTGGTCCAGCTCTGGGAGGGCATCCATGGACATCCTCCCAGAATGCGCCGCCAGCGGTGTCGGTGATCGCTGTGTCCTATGGACACAGCTGATCACGTAATAAGGTAAAAGGCCAATCACAGTGGCTTTTAATCACGGGATCAGGTATGTCCAATGACACAGATCGGTAAATACAGTTGCCGGGTATCGGCTGCACTTTCCTCACGCTACTGCCGATAACCAGCCATTGTCAAGAGGAAGGATCGGCACCAATCATCAGTGCCCTGATGATCAGTACCCATCAGTGCCGCCCACCAGTGCAGCCTGATCAACACACATCAGTGGAGAAAAGAAAAAAAAAAAAAAAAAATTACCGGTTTGCAAAATTTTACAATAGAAAAAAAAAAGGTTTTTTTTCCATTTTTGGCTCTGTTTATAGCGCAAAAAATAAAGACACCCAGCTGTGATTAACCAGTTCCTGCCTGGCCAATAGCACAAAGGTGGTCGGGCGAGCAGCTCGTTCCTCCGGGTGGACGCCATATGGCGTCCTTTCAGGCATTTTCAGGCGCAGTTTGAATGCACACAGGTCCTCTCTGCGGAGCGGACTGTCACTGCCATGTACCTCGGACACGGCCGATGACAGATCTGTGTACCGGCCCCGTTTCCAGTACCATGTGACCAATCACAGCAGGTCACATGACAGTTGTATACAACGGGTGGCTTCCTTTCATGCCATCCATTGTATACTGTGTCTAGCTGTGAATGATCACAGCGATCACATGCAGAAGCTGGGCTAATCACAGCCCAGCAGTGTCATGTGATTAGCTGTGGCCAAATCACAGCTAAGCACAAAAAAACCCCAAAAAAACCCCCCTGAATGAATCGATGTCATTCAGGTAAATGCTTGGTTATAGCAAAGGAATTCTTTGCTATAAGCAAAATTGTCTAAAAAAAAAAAATAATAAAAAAATAAATACTGATCACTTCCCCAAGGTAGTACAATGTTACTATGGTAACATACTACTTTGGTCATAGTTAAATATGAAAAAAAAAAATCTTAAAGAGAAAAAAAATGTAATAAATTAAAACTAATAAAAAAAATCGTACTGCCATGCCAATTATATGACGACGCTGTGCTGCACTGGTGACAGTATGAAAAAAGAAAAAAAAAAAAAAAAAAGATTATTTTCATTTTCTGAAAAATTATGACAATAAAATTACAACTTCAAAAAACTCGCCATGCCTCTTATGAAATACGTCGGACTGTCTACTTTACAAAAAGGGGTCGTATCTGTACTGTTCTGACATTCTTGGACCTCAAGAAATTAGATTGGCTGTCAGTACTTCAGGATTGATCAATATTCAGATCTATACCATAGTTTGTGAACTCTATAACTTTCCTACAAACTAAAAAATACATCCTAATTTGGGTTATTTTCACCAAAGACATGTAGTAGAATACATCTTGGCCTAAATGTATGAACAATTATTTACAAACTTTTATAACAGAAACAAATTTTTCTTCAAAATTTTCAATCTTTTTTTGTTAATTTAGAAAAAATTAAAACCCCAGTGTTGATTAAATACCACCAAGAGAAAGCTCTAGTTATGTGAAGAAAATGATAAAATTTTAGTTTGGGTACAATGTTGTATGACCGCGCAATTGTCATTCAAAGTGTGAGCGCTGAAACCTGAAAAATGGCCTGGGCAGGAAGGGGGTAAAAATGCCCTGTATGGAACCGGTTAAATGCCACCAAAAGAAAGCTATATTTGTGTGAAAAAAATGATAAAAATGTAATATGGATAGTGTCGCATGACCGCGCAATTGTTATTCAAAGTGCGACAGCACTGAAAGCTGAAAATCGACCTGGACAGGAAGGGGTATAATGTGTGCTTTGATGAACTAGAGAGGTATAGCTTTTACCGCCATCAGATTTTGATGCCTGTGTCCCAATCACAGAGACAACAGAACTGTAAAGCCCCCACAGTAATAAAAACATGCAGGCAAAGAAAAACAAAACAAAGCAAAACTAGCCTTCTGTACACAAAATTCTCCTCCCTGTCAGTTTGTGGGGGGGGGGGGGGGTTTGGAAAATCCTCAGGAGGGCAAGTGGTTAAATGTCAATGCCTGACTCCACCCAAAACATTTAATTTTGTTATGAATAAAGAGGGAAAGTTAACCTTCAGCCCTGGTTCACATGGTGCCACATGACATGCGATATGACGGTTCTAAATTACATGACAAGTCGCACCATTCTGTCGGCAATGGAATTGTTCAAATCGGTATGACTTTGAGATGCACAGACTTGGGAAAAAAAAAAAAAAATGCTTTCTGCATTCTCTGCGATTTCAGGTGCAACTTGCATAGACATCTGTGCATGAAGTAACAGATGTCAGCCAAGTTGCATCTGAAATCGCAATGACTAAGTGCTTTGAAATTGTGCAAACTCAAGTGAAGTCGCACAATTTCAAAGTTGGATTTAGTGTGAACCAGAGCTTAATCTTTTGTCAGGTTTTTATTGCTGTCTCTTACTGGAGAATTTTCAGCTTCCTTTTAATACAAAAACCTATAAAAGAGTTCCAGTCATTAAAAGAATTGCATATACCATACCTGTGAGATCCCTCTAGGAGCTGGAAATCCCGTAGTGAATACTGCTGCCACAGTTATCTGTGCGAGTCCTGTGCCAAGCGGCATACTGAACACAAAAGCTTGCTTGCGCGGCATGGAAACTATTCAGAACACACTTTCCGTTTCTCACTGAATGGGAAACAGCGATGTCACCAACCTGCCTCTCCACCTCAACCAATCAAGGAATGCTTTGCATTCACTGAGAAAATGTCTTCGGGACGCATAGAGCAGCGGCTTGTGGATGAGCATGCAGCAGTGGCCTTAGGGCAGGGGTCCTCAAACTACGCACCGCGGGCCACATGCGGCCCGCCGAGGCCATTTATCCGGCCCGCCAGCAGGGGCGGGACAGGAAGGGACACTAAGTACAGGGGTGGGCAGGGGGCTGCTGTACCTTACCTGGCTCCGGTCCCAGTCCCACGACGATCCAGTCCAGGAAGCGCTGCTCCTTCATTCACTCCGGCAACTCCCTCACTCCTGCCGCTTGGCTCCGCCTCCTCACCCATGATTGGGCGACAGAACTGTAGCTCAGAAAAGGCACACAGGCGGCCAATCACCTGTGAGGAGGTGGAGCCGAGCGGCCCCGCGAATATCGAGTGAGAGAGAGGCCGGAGTGAAGGACAGCTGACAGGTAAGTGTGCCGTGCTGATGGTGCTGCTGCAACCAGGTATGCTGGCTGCAGCAGCACCATGATGGAACAGGGGTCAGCAAGTTACGTGTCACTGACACCAACGATGGGGCACTATTCCTCCCCTCCACTGACACCAACGATGGGGCACTATTCCTCCCCTCCACTGACACCAACGATGGGGCACTATTCCTCCCCTCCACTGACACCAACGATGGGGCACTATTCCTCCCCTCCACTGACACCAACGATGGGGCACTATTCCTCCCCTCCACTGACACCAACGATGGGGCACTATTCCTCCCCCAGACACCAACGATGGGGCACTATTCCTCCCCCAGACACCAACGATGGGGCACTATTCCTCCCCCAGACACCAACGATGGGGCACTATTCCTCCCCCAGACACCAACGATGGGGCACTATTCCTCCCCCAGACACCAACGATGGGGCACTATTCCTCCCCCAGACACCAACGATGGGGCACTATTCCTCCCCCAGACACCAACGATGGGGCACTATTCCTCCCCCAGACACCAACGATGGGGCACTATTCCTCCCCCAGACACCAACGATGGGGCACTATTCCTCCCCCAGACACCAACGATGGGGCACTATTCCTCCCCCAGACACCAACGATGGGGCACTATTCCTCCCCCAGACACCAACGATGGGGCACTATTCCTCCCCCAGACACCAACGATGGGGCACTATTCCTCCCCCAGACACCAACGATGGGGCACTATTCCTCCCCCAGACACCAACGATGGGGCACTATTCCTCCCCCAGACACCAACGATGGGGCACTATTCCTCCCCCAGACACCAACGATGGGGCACTATTCCTCCCCCAGACACCAACGATGGGGCACTATTCCTCCCCCAGACACCAACGATGGGGCACTATTCCTCCCCCAGACACCAACGATGGGGCACTATTCCTCCCCCAGACACCAACGATGGGGCACTATTCCTCCCCCAGACACCAACGATGGGGCACTATTCCTCCCCCAGACACCAACGATGGGGCACTATTCCTCCCCCAGACACCAACGATGGGGCACTATTCCTCCCCCAGACACCAACGATGGGGCACTATTCCTCCCCCAGACACCAACGATGGGGCACTATTCCTCCCCCAGACACCAACGATGGGGCACTATTCCTCCCCCAGACACCAACGATGGGGCACTATTCCTCCCCCAGACACCAACGATGGGGCACTATTCCTCCCCCAGACACCAACGATGGGGCACTATTCCTCCCCCAGACACCAACGATGGGGCACTATTCCTCCCCCAGACACCAACGATGGGGCACTATTCCTCCCCCAGACACCAACGATGGGGCACTATTCCTCCCCCAGACACCAACGATGGGGCACTATTCCTCCCCCAGACACCAACGATGGGGCACTATTCCTCCCCCAGACACCAACGATGGGGCACTATTCCTCCCCCAGACACCAACGATGGGGCACTATTCCTCCCCCAGACACCAACGATGGGGCACTATTCCTCCCCCAGACACCAACGATGGGGCACTATTCCTCCCCCAGACACCAACGATGGGGCACTATTCCTCCCCCAGACACCAACGATGGGGCACTATTCCTCCCCCAGACACCAACGATGGGGCACTATTCCTCCCCCAGACACCAACGATGGGGCACTATTCCTCCCCCAGACACCAACGATGGGGCACTATTCCTCCCCCCGACACCAATGATGGGGCACTATTCCTCCCCCCGACACCAACGATGGGGCACTATTCCTCCCCCCGACACCAACGATGGGGCACTATTCCTCCCCCCGACACCAACGATGGGGCACTATTCCTCCCCCCGACACCAATGATGGGGCACGATTTTGCACCATAAGACACACTTGGGGGGGGGGGGGGGGGGGGGTTGAAGTGTCTGTACGTCTTATGGAGCAGCCGGCCCAGTATTCCCGCCGCCGTTGTATGTCCGCAGTCTCTGGTCATCTCCTGTACTGTGTCCGCATTTGTTCATAGGTTTTTTTTTTTTAAACTATAGTCCGGCCCTCCAACGGACTGAGGGACAGTGAACTGGACCCCTGCCTTAGGGCGAGCAGCTTTTCCTGGGGGCATTTAGGGGGGAGAAGCAAAAAAAAACAAAAAAAAAAAAAAAAAACACTACGCACGCTGAAGCTTTAGTGTCACTTTAATCATCAACACATTCTCCACATTGCTTAAAGGATTCTCCCGCTGACTTCCATATCACTGCAGGACAATGACAGAAGCATGAGAAACTACAAACCCTAAATTAGTATTATGAGAATCAACAACACTGTATGTAGTCACCTGGCAAGGCTTACTACAATAAAAACAGTGAATTTTCAGACTTGCCATATCCAACTGATACTATAGCAAAACTGGCTTAAAATGACTGAAGGTTTGTGGACCTTCTAGTAATTTTACAAGTCTGTGGGAATAAATAAATCCGTGACATGTCACAATCTACAGCATCTAAGTTAAAAAAAAAAAAAAAAAAAAAAAAAAAGTTGGAGCTTGTAATGATAGGTGAATGCAAATAGTGGTGGCAGCACACAGCCTGTAAAGAGTAATGACAGGCTGACAGCAGCCATTGCTGTTCGCATGTAGCCTTAACCAAGCAGTTAAATGCAATTATGGCAAGCATCTGACTGCCCCCGGCTCTAAGGCTAGGTTCACATACAGTGAAGGAAGTATTTGATCCCCTGCTGATTTTGAATGTTTGCCCACTCACAAAGAAATTAGTCTAAAAATCGAATGGAAGGTGCATTGTAACACAAACAGAATAGCAACAAAAAATTCCAAAGAAATGCATGTCTAACAAATGATGCACGGATTTACATGTTCATGGGGGAAATAAGTATTTGATCCCCTTCACAAAGCATGACTTAGTACCTTCCCTTGTTGGCAATCACAGAGGTCAGACGTTTCCTGTAGTTGGCCACCAGGTTTGCACACAGCTCAGGAGGGATTTTGGCCCACTCCCCTTTGAAGATCCTCTCCAAGTCATTAAGGTTTGGTGGCGGATGTTTTGCAACTCAAACTTTCAGCTCCCTCCACAGATTTTCAATCAGATTAAGGTCTGGAGACTGCTAGGCCATTCCAGGACCTTAATGTGCTTCTTCAGCCACTCCTTTGTTGCCTTGGCCGTGTGTTTTGGGTCATTGTCATGCTGGAACACCCATCCACGACCCATTTTCAATGCCCTGGCTGAGGGAAGGTTCTCACTCAAGATTTGATGGTGCATTGCCCTGTCCATCGTCCCTTTGATGCGGTGCAGTTGTCCTGTCCCCTTAGCAGAAAAACACCACCAAAGCAGAATTTTTCCACCACGTTTGACAGTTGGGATGGTGTTCTTGGGGTCAGAAGCAGCATTTCTCCTCCAAACACAGCGAGTTGAGTTGATGCCAAAGAGCTCGATTTTGGTCTCATCTGACCACAACACTTCAACCAGTCCTCCTCTGCCTCATTCAGATGTTCAGTGGCAAACTTCAGACGGGCTTGGACATGTGCTTTCTTGAACAGAGGGACCTTGCGGGCACTGCAGGATTTCAATCCTTGTCGGCGTAGTGTGTTACCAATTGTTTTCTTGGTGACTGTGGTTCCAGCTGCCTGGAGATCATTGACAAGATCCTCACGTGTAGTTCTGGGATGATTCCTCACTGTTCTTATGATCATTAACACTACACGAGGTGAGATCTTGCATGGTGCACCAGACCTAGGGAGACTGACAGTTGTTTTGTGTTTCTTCCATTTGCGAACGATTGCACCAACTGTTGTCACCTTCTCACCAAGCTGCTTGGCAGCCCAGTCCAGCCTTGTAGAGGTCTACAATCTTGTCCCTGACATCCTTGGACAGCTCTTTGGTCTTTAACATGGTGGAGAGTTTGGAATCTAATTATTTGACTGCTCCTGTGGACAAGTGTCTTTTATACAGGTAACAAAATGAGATTAGCAGCACTCAGTTTAAGAGACTGCTTCGAATCTCAGCTTGTTACCTGTATGAAAGACACCTGGTAGCCAGAAATCCTGCTGAGCGATAGGGGATCAAATACTTATTTCCCTCATGAACATGCAAATCAGTGCATAATTTGTTAGACATGCATTTCTTTTGAATTTTTTGTTGCTCTGCATTTTCTCAGTGTTACAATACACCTACCATTCGATTTTTAGACTGAATTTCTTTGTGAGTGGGCAAACATTCAAAATCAGCAGGTGATCAAATACTTATTTCCTTCACTGTTTGTGCGTGTGGTGCGGCTGCTGATCCGCACGAAAATCCGTGCAGCCGCACAGAGGAATGTGGACCTGTGGGCGGGCGCCACTAGTTCTAATAGCACATCGCCCGCACTGGAAACCGGAACCGTACTGGGAACCGAGGTGCGGGCTGCGTTTTCAGAAGTTCAGGGACTTCTTCCCTGCGTGTCACGGGCGTCCATTCAAATGAATGGGCTCTCGTGCCCGCGCAAAACGCAGCCCGCATATATGTAAACCAGTGGTAACACGTGTCTCTAACTGCAAGTACCTGCTTGGTGTACAGGTACCAGAGAGCTGTGTTTCAATCCATTACAAAAAAATAGAAGCTCAATATATAAAGAGAAGTGTGTGTGAGCCCTAAAATTCCTTTCCTATTGGAAAGATTTCATCTCACTTCCAGAATTCAGGTCAGGGATTGTAGGACACAAAAACCTGACAGTGGTTATTAAAAAAAATAAAAAGGTGTTTGCGTTTTTAACATGAAAATATATCTAAGGTTGGATTCATTCATAGGACAGCTGCACACGGATGTAATAATTTACTGCTTATACACAGAACCTTGTTGACAGAGGTCCTGAGTCATATGCACCGTAAATACCTTGTGTAAACATGCATATACACACATAAAATTCTTCATTGCTAGAGTTGCAATATATGCAAGCAAACATGCGTATAGATGACTACACACCCACATGCACGTAAATTACTTTACTCAGTATATACACACACACATAACAGTATCTCACAGACGCAAGTACACCCCTCACATTTTTGTAAATATTTGATTCTATCTTTTCATGTGACAACACTGAAGAAATGACACTTTTCTACAATGTAAAGTAGTCAGTGTATAGCTTGTATAACAGTGTAAGTTTGCTGTCCCCTCAAAATAACTCACACAGCCATTAATGTCTAAACCGCTGGCAACAAAAGGGAGTAGACCACTAAGTGAAAATGTCCAATTTGGGCCCAATTAGCCATTTTCCTTCCCTGGTGTCATGCGACTCGTTAGTGTTAAAAGGTCTCAGTTGTGAATGGGGAGCTGGTGTGGTAAATTTGGTGTTATCGCTCTCACTCTCTCATACTGGTCACTGGAAGTTCAACATGGCACCTCATGGCAAAGATCTGGAAAAAAAAAAAAAAATTGCTGCTCTACATAAAGATGGCGTAGGCTATAAGAAGATTGCCAAGACCCTTAAACCGAGCTGCAGCACGGTGACCAAGACCATATAGCGGTTTAACAGGACAGGTTCCACTCCAAACAGGCCTCACAATGACAGACCAAAGAAGCGGAGTACACGTGTTCAGCATCATATCCAGAGGTTGTCTTTGGGAAATAAATGTATGAGTGGTGCCAGCATTGCTGCAGAGGTTGAAGGGGGGGGGTCAGCCTGTCAGTGCTCAGACCATACGCCGCACACCGCATCAAATTGGTCTGCATGGCTGTTGTCACAGAAGGAAGCCTCTTCTAAAGATGATGCACAAGAAAGCCAACAGTTTGCTGAAGACAAGCAGACTAAGGACATGGATTACTGGAACCATGTTCTGTGGACTGAGACCAAGATCAACTTATTTGGTTCAGATGGTGTCAAGCATGGTGGTGGGAGTGTCATGGTCTGGGGCTGCACGAGTGTTGCCAGCACTGGGGAGCTACAGTACATTGAGGGAACCATGAATGCCAACATGTACTGTGACATACTGAAGCAGAGCATGATCCCCTCCCTTCAGAGACTGGGTCGCAGGGCAGTATTCCAACATAACGACCCCAAACACACCTCCAAGACGACCACTGCCTTGCTAAAGAAGCTGAGGGTAAAGGTGATGGACTAGCCAAGCATGTCTCCAGACCTAAACCCTATTGAGCATCTGTGAGGCATCCTCAAACAGAAGGTGGAGGAGCGCAAGCTCTCTATCATCCACAGCGCCGTAATGTTGTCATGGAGGAGTGGAAGAGGCCTCCAGTGGCAACCTGTTAAGCTCTGGTGAACTCTATGCCTGAGAGGGTTAAGGCAGTGCTGGAAAATAATGGTGGCCATGTGACGAACGCGGCGTCAGACCCTAGCCCTTCTCATCAAACTCGTGACCGAAGGACTAGCCAATCTAAAACCGCGATGTCACGTGCGTAACAATGCCACACCCAGCACAACGATTTTCCAGCTAATTGGACCACAAGCTATGTACCGGCAGCCTAAGCGATTGTTACTGGATCAGGTTAATTACACAATTAACCCTTCACACTGCCACCTCCTTTTTGTGCAGAGAAAGGAAACTTGCCAATATCAGCTATAACACTACAATGGTTGAGATAATAGTCTGTATAACACGGTCACCGCAGACCGGTAATACAGAGGGTTAAACAAACACAGTAGCGCTCTTTTAGAGGCAGTAATTCATAAATTGCAATAAAGAGCTATAGAAACAGTTTAACACTTTCAGAAGGAAAGATTTATTACTAAAAGGTCAAACGGGTGTAAAAAATATTTACAGAAAAAAAAAAGATGTAACCAATTATATATATATATATATATATATATATATATATATATATATACACACACACAGAGAACAGCACAGCAAAGGGGTAACAGGAAGGAGGTTAAAGTACTTGCCAAAATCCTGGGTTAGCAGATCAAGTTTCAGAGCGAGAGGGCTTTCTCCCAAGCTGGTTCTGATGTTAAATGGGAGACTTCTTCAACTTACTCTTAGGCCTGACAACCCATTTTGTAGTTCCGCGACCGGGGGTGTCTCTAAAGTCAAGGACCAATACCCTGTTTAGGGAGGGATCGTCTGGGCGTGGACCTAAAACTAAACTAGAGCCAAAATCTCTTATAGTTCATATTTTGGCTCTTAACTTTCCCAATGCACAAATGACATTCCACCCACGGGTAGATTATTATGCAGATGCCTCTGAGGAGCGGGTAGATATGAAATACATATTTGAAGGGTTCCAGAGATGTAATTTTCTGCTTTCCTATGTATTCCAGTCAGGGAGTGTGACCTATCAAACTGTTTGTCTCCTCGTGGCCAACCTGAAGATATGCCTGGTTTTTATGCAAGTTTCTCATATTCCAAGATATGAGACATAGGGGAAAAATGGATATTAAAAGTGTTATCTGGTTTCCTGCTTGTCTGGAACGCCTTGAACTCCTGGGAAGGTTTGCATTATCTCTTATGAGGTGCTATATTGGCACAGCTCTCTCAGACAACCAGGGACCTCGCTCAGAGAGGTGTTTTATAGCTCTGGGCTCCCTGCTGTGCCCTGGCCTGTGACACTCCTAACAAACAGGCCATATGTCAATGTGTATGAACAGAGAGGAAGGGTGGAGAATGAGGGGACAAAATGGAGATTTCTGTAACAAAATGGAGGGCTGCGTCTTTCACTGTGTGTACGCTTGTTACAGGCCACACAAAATATTGACACTTTGGGCCCAATTTGGACATTTTCACTTAGAGGAATACTCACTTTTGTTGCCAGCAGATTAAACATTAATGACTGTGTTGAGTTATTTTGGGGGACAGCAAATATACAAGCTGTACACTCACTGCTTTACATTGTAGCAAAGTGTAATTTCTTCAGTGTTGTCACATGAAAAGATAAAATATTTACAATAATGTGAGGGGTGCACTCACTTCTGTGAATATATTTTACGGCTCTGTACTCACTGTACTAGGCCACTTGCATACGGGAGTGAAAAACTCCATTTTTTTTTTTTTACTGATCTACATATACCCTGTTTCCCCAAAAATAAGACCTACCCCAAAAATAAGACCTGGTACTACTTTTGGGAATTGTTAAAATATAAGACCTACCCTGAAAATAAGACCTAGTTGTGATCAGGGCTTTTTTTCAGCCAGAACGTGGCGGAATACTGTTCCGCCACTGGCCCTGTGCACACCAATATCTACGGTCTTTTAAAAAAAAAAAAAAGAAACGCAGCTTTTGTGCTTGCAAGTGACAATCCCTCTTGTAAGTGACAGCACCATTCACTCCCACAGAACTTCCCTACCTCTGTACTCACTATGGGACAGGGAAGGAACAGATATCGGCGGGTGCAGTATGCAGTGTCTAGGGGCGGGGCATCTCATCCTGCAGCCTAATGCATGGAAGCCAATGCCCCAGGGGTGATCACCGGCCAGTGGGGAAGAGGTGGAGCGGTAAGTGCACTTGGTGCACTGTGTGGAAAGATAGGACCTAAAACGGGAGTTACTATAGAGAGGGGCTGACAGCTGTGTTTTGTAAAGCTAGCTAACCATATGAGGGAAGTGGAGGAAGATGGGGGGGATGTGCAAAGGTGAGCTGCAGTCAGATGTTGCAGAGGTATATTTACAGGTGAGTTGAAGACATGGTGCATAGATGAGCTGCGGCTGGGGGGGGTGCAGAGGTGAGCTGAGTTGCAACCCACCTCTGCAAACACAAGGCTACAGCTCGGCTCTGCACCTCCTGTCCAAAGCTTGTCCCTGTAGCCCCAGCCACAACTCACCCCTGCACCCTGTCTGTGGCTCATCTCTGCACCCTGTTTGAGACTCACCTGTTAATTCACCTCTGCAACACCTGACTGCAGCTCACAACTGTCATCAGCTGGCCCTCTCTATAGTAACCCTCATCCACAACTGCCTGCAGCTCACCTCTGCACTCCCTGTCCAAACTGTGCATTAAAAAATAAGACCTACCCTGAAAATAAGACCTAGTGTGTTTTATTGAGCCCAAAAAAATATAAGACAGTGTCTTATTTTCGAAGAAACACGGTAGATACATTGTTGTCTATGGAATACACAGAGCTACATAGAGATCAACAATACAGAGCCATCAAACAAACAAAAATTAAAAAATAAAAGATGTACATTTGAGCACAGCAATTTATGCAGATCTCATATATAGCAACATTGGCAATAAATAATTTTTTTGCACGTATACACATACTTGTCTTTATGGACCATTTTATTCAGGATCTGTTACAAGATCCTGAGTATAAACATCAAATTACTTGGCAGAGGAACTCCATTCTGGTGCGATTTTGAGTCCAGTGGGTTTTCAGCACATTCATTTGAATGGGCTGAAATTGCATTGCACTACATCCAAAGTAGTGAATGCACTCATTTAAAAAACACTGCAACCTTACCACATGGTTCTTTGGTACCAAGCAATCCAGTGCAGGAAAGTTAACTGTGTTTGCCATCTACATCTGGGGTGTCATTAACTTTACACTGACACCCACTACAGACACTAGGTTTTGAACACAGTGCAGGAAATGTGCATGGAGCATGGGCTTCCCCCGCACGGTGTTATGGCATTTACTGATCCTTACGCAGCAGACTACACTGCACCAAAGACAATGCATCTATATTCAGATCAAAAAAATAATGTGGCTTTTTACACTCCCAAGTGCAAGTGGCCTAAAGTCGGCCATAAATGGATTGAATCTTGACTGGTTCAGCAAGATTCGATCCATCTATGGGCAGGCTGGTCATACCGTAGTTGATCCATCAATGGACTTCAGTACACAGCCTGTCAGATTGTTTTATGTGAACACAGCTGGAAGCTCTATCGCCAGAAGTGATCATTGTGTTCTGCCGGCAGGGAAGTCTCCCCCACCCGTGGTGGAAGGAAAGACAACTGCATTATCTATGGGCTGTTAAGTGTTATTAAAGTTCTGTTTTTTTTTAAATTTAACCACTTCCCAACCGTGTTATAGACGAAAGACGGCTACAGCGCAGTTGTCTAGTTCTGGGAGGGCGTCCATGGACACCATCCCAGAATGAGCCGCCAGCGCTGTCGGTGATCGCTGTGTCCTACGGACGCAGCTGATCACGTAATAAGGTAAGAGGCCAATCACAGCAGCCTTTTACTACGTGATCAGCTGTGCCCAATGACACAGATCACAATGTAAATACAGTTGACGGTTATCAGCTGCACTTTCCTCACGCTGTCACAGTGTGAGGAAAGTACTGTTGATAACTGGCAAATGTGACAGGGGAGATCTGCACTGATTATCAGTGTCACCCAGCTGTGCCACCAGTCAGTGCACATCATTGCTACATATCAGTGCCTCCTAATCAATGCCCATCAGCGCTACCTATCAGTGCCCATTAGTATTGCCTATCAGTGCAGCCTCATCAATGCACGTCACTGAAAGAGAAAAAAATTACCTGTTTGCAAAATTTTATAATAGAAACAAAAAAAACCTTTTTTTTTTGCTCTCATTCATTTACAGTGCAAAAAATAAAAACCCCAGTGGAGATTAATACCATCAAAAGAGCTCAATTTGTGTGAAAACAAATTATAAAAATTTCATATGGGTACAGTGTTACATGGCTGCACAATTGTCAAAGTGCAACAGTGCTGAAAGCTGTAAATTGGCCTGGGCAGGAAGGGGGTAAAAGTGCCCAGTAGGCAAGTGGTTAAACAAACGTCAGACTATGTTCACTGCATTTTTGGAATTACAGAAATGCACTACAGTCCATTTAACATGATTTCCTTTGAGTCACGTTCACATCCATGCGTTTTCAGGAAAGTGTCAGGGAATTTTCTGCCCACAGCAGACTGCATTTTAGTTCCATAGATTTGAATGGAAACGCATGAAAGACATGTACATGCATTTTGGTGCATTCCCTGCATACCAGCAGACCCCCCCCCCCCCCAGCAACATTAACATATTCCAAAAATGTGAAATGCAATAATAATAATAATAATAATAATAATAATAAAACAAAAACGCAAACTGCACCGCAAAACGCATCTACCACAGCCTACATAGGTGTGAACCTAGCTTCGATGATTCTCTTCTCAGGTCCCTCCACTGGAGCGCGCGGCCCCTCCCCCAAGCTGAGCGTCCCCAGAGCAAGCCACTTGCTCTGGGGGCACTCATGCATGCTTGCTCCTGAGCCCCACTTCCCCATCACTGGCTGTGAATAACAGCAGTGGGCAACAATGGCTTCTGCTGCGTCTCAGCCAGCGATGAGAGCGAGCTGGGAGAGCCGAGGCTCCCATGCACATTGCTGATTAAGATTAGGCTACTTTCACGCTGATCCGTAGTTGTGGTTTTTTTTTTTTATAACAGACATGTGACTCAAACGTACCATGGGTGCGTTTTCCATTCATTTCAATGGGGAGGTGCAGCTTTTTTTTTTTTACCGTACCAAACCTGCACCAAAAACACAGTAAGCACAATTTTAAAAACCACACTGGGCCTGGAACAGATCAGTGTGAAGAGTTCCATAGATATACAGGTGAAACTCGAAAAATTAGAATATCGTGCAAAAGTTCAATTATTTCGGTAATGCAACTTAAAAGGTGAAACTAATATATGAGATAACTCATTACATGCAAAGCAACGTAGTTCAAGTCGTGATTTGTCATAATTGTGATGATTATGGCTTACAGCTCATGAAAACTCCAAATCCACAATCTCAGAAAATGAGAATATTACATGCAATCAATAAAACAAGGATTGTACATAGAACAATATCGGACCTCTGAAAAGTATAAGCATGCATATGTACTCAATACTTGGTTTGGGCCCCTTTTGCAACAATTACTGCCTCAATTTGGCGTGGCATGGAAGCTATCAGCCTGTGGCACTGCTGAGGTGTTATGGAAGACCAGGATGCTTCAATAGCGGCCTTCAGCTCTTCTGCGTTGTTCGGTCTCATGTCTCATCTTTCTCTTGGTAATGTCCCATAGATTCTCTATGGGGTTCAGGTCAGGCGAATTTGCTGGCCAATTCAGCACAGTAATCCGACGGTCATTGAACCAGGTTTTGGTGCTTTTGGCAGTGTGGGCAGGTGCCAGGTCCTGCTGGAAAATGAAGCCAGCATCCCCATAAAGCTCGTCTGCGGAAGGAAGCATGAAGTGCTCCAAAATCTCCTGGTAGATGGCTGTGTTGACCCTGGAAGCACAGTGGACCAACACCAGCAGATGACATGGCTCCCCAAATCAACACAGACTGTGGAAACGTCACACTGAACTTCAAGCATCTTGCAGTGTGTGCCTCTCCATTCTTCCTCCATACTCTGGGTCCTTGGTTTCCAAATGAGATGCAAAAGTTGCTCTCATCAGAAAAGAGGACTTTGGACCACTGAGCAACAGACCAGGTCTGTTTTTCTTAAGCCCAGGTAAGACGCTTCTGACATTGTTTGTTGTTCAGGAGCAGCTTGACAAGAGGAATACGACATTTGAAGCCCATGTCCAGGATCCGTCTGTGTGTGGTGGTTCTTGATGCACTGACTCCAGCCTCAGTCCATTCCTTGTGAAAGTCCCCAACACTTTTGAATGGCCTTTTCCTGACAATCCTCTCCAGGCTGTGGTCATCCCTGCTTCTTGTGCACCTTTTTCTTCCACACTTTTCACTTCCACATAACTTTCTATTAATGTGCTTTGATACAGCACTTAGGGAACATCCAACTTCTTTTGCAATTACCTTTTGAGGATTTCCCTCCTTATGGAGGGTGTCAATGATAGTTTTCTGCACAACTGTCAGGTCAGCAGTCTTTCCCGTGATTGTGATTCCTACTGAACCAGACTGAGAGACCATTTAAAGGCTCAGAAACCCTTTGCAGGTGTTATGGCTTAACTAGCTGATTAGAGTGGGACACTTTGAGCCTAGAGTGTTGCACCTTTTCACAATATTCTAATTTTCTGAGATTGTGGATTTGGGGTTTTCATGAGCTGTAAGCCATAATCATCACAATTCTGACAAATCACGGCTTGAACTATCTTGCTTTGCATGTAATAAGTCTCATATATTAGTTTCACCTTTTAAGTTGCATTACTGAAATAAATGAACTTTTGCACGATACTCTAATTTTTCGAGTTTCACCTGTACACGGTCACATGTTTTTCTTCCACTTTTTAATGTAGAAGCAAAACAGATTAGTGTGAAAGCAGCCTGGGGGGGGGGGGGGGGGGGGGGAGCAGCACACAGGTGGTTTTCTACCTTCATGCTTACAATGGTAAAACAACCTTCCACCTTTACAATCACTTCACGGCTTCACACCTTTTCTGTGGGTGAAGACTTGTTCCACCACAACTCCTGAACCAGGCACAGTTCATGCTCAAGGCAGCCCAATGCAATGGACACAAGAAAACACTACGGTGCATCACAGGGTGCTAAACAAAAACTACACAGGTGCATTTTTTTGTCCATGCAAATGTACCGTGATTTATATAGTATATTTATACAGCTCTGATCGTTTACAGAGTTCTCTACGTATGCTACATTCACATCAACCTCTGCCCTCATGGAGCTTGCCAGAACAATGCACACATCTGACAAGGGCCCACACAATGGGGGTGATTTACTAAAGGCAACAGACTGTGCACACTGGAAGCTCAGTAGTGAAATGAGTGGGAAGCTCTGCTGATTTCCATCATCCAACCATGTACAAGCAAACACTTATTTTTTTTTTCCTTGCTCATGATTGGATATTCTTCACAAAGTGAAGCTTCACCACATTCATTCAGCTCTGGGGAAGAGGAGTGCAGCTACATGTGCCATATGTATTTGCCTTTAGTAAATCCACCCCACAGAGTTCTCACTAAACTGGATCTGCCTTAGTGGAGAACCAAACCACCCCACACACAGCCGCCCGCCCTTCATTGCAATCATTTCCTGGTTTCCATGGACACCATTCCCCCTACACACGTGAAGCTGACTGAAACCACCTGAAAAGTGAGGCATGTATGGCCGGCATTGTTCTGGGGCAGACATCACATTACACACACTCCATCCCAGTCACATCGTTCAGCACCCATTCCAGCGCGTTGGCGTGCCCTATTTCATATAGACGAAGCGATACCATGATACCGCACACATCGATTACCGGCCACACACCACCTTCCTGTTCATAGCACCAGACCTCACAGGGAACCCTTCTAAAAAGATCTCCCCATACTCAACTCACCACCCTGCGTTCTCCAGGCGCGAACTCCACAAAATGGCAACCGACTCCGAGCAGGCCAGGGAAGGAGAAGGGGTAAATCCCGACACGCTGCAGCCTGTGATTGGATGAACCCGAGTCACTGCCGTGTGTCAATTGGTTCACGCGGTAAACGCCTTCGTCGAGTGCACTGTGATTGGCTAATCTAACCGGAAATGTTTCTGTACTTGACCGCTTCTACAGACAAACCTTTTGTTTCCTTTCGTGTTCAACGGCCATTTTGTCACTAGGCAGCGCCTATTGTACACTAAGAATGTCTATTGTAGTTTGTATAAAGGGGAAGTTGGAAGCTACTGATAAATAGTATTCTTGTCACGTAGAGTTACTGCACATTTAATAAGAGTTTTTTTTTCCCATTAGAGCAGGGGTCTCCAAACTGGCCTGCATGTGGCCCTTTGCTTGCCTTTATCTGGCCCTTGGGACACTTTCCCTTCCATACACACCAATGATGGGGTGCTATTATTCCCTCTGACACCAGCTATAGGGCACTGTTCCACTGACACCAGCTATAGGGCACTGTTCCACTGACACCAGCAATAGGGCACTGTTCCTCCTACAGACTCTGGCAACGGGGTACTGTTCCTCCTACTGACACCAACGATGGGTTCTATTACTCCCACTGACACCAACGGTGGGGTGCTATTACTCTCACTGACACCAACAATTGGGCGCTGTGCCTCCCACTCACAACAATAATTGGGTACTGTTCCTCCCACTGACCCCAATGATGGGGCATGGTTCCTCCCACTGACACCAGCAATGGGGGCACTGTTCCTCCCACACACCAGCGATAGGGCACTGTTCCTCCCACACACCGGCTATAGGGCACTGTTCCTCCCACTGACACCAGTAACGGGGCACTGTTCCTCCCACTGACACCAGCAACGGGCACTGTTCCTCCCACTGACACCAGCAACAGGGCACTGTTCCTCCCACTGACACCAGCAACGGGGCACTTTTCCTCCCACTGACACCAGCAACAGGGCACTGTTCCACTGACACCAGCAACAGGGCACTTTTCCTCCCACTGACCCCATCTATAGGGCACTGTTCTTCCCACTTACACCAGCGATGGGGCGCTATTCCTCCCACTGACACCAACGATGGAGCGCTATTCCTCCCACTGACAATAGCGATGGGGTACTATTCCTCCCACTGACTCCAAGGATGAGGCATTGTTCCTCCCACTGACACCAGTGATAGGGCACTGTTCCTCCCACTGACACCAGCGATAGGGCACTGTTCCTCCCATTGACACTAGCAACGGGACACTGTTCCTCCCACTGACACTGGCAACGCAGTACTGTTCCTCCCACTGACACCAGCCACAGGGCATTGTTCCTCCCACTGACACCAGTGACGTGCCACTGACACCAGCGATAGGGCACTGTTCCTCCCACTGACACCAGCAACGGGGTACTGTTCCTCCCACTGATACCAGAAATGGGGAACTAATTATCCCACTGATACCAGAAATGGGAAACTAATTATCCCATTGACACCAGCGATAGGGAACTGTTCCTCCCACTGACACCAGCAACGGTGTACTGTTCCTCCCACTGATACCAGAAATGGGAAACTAATTATCCCACTGACACCAACGATGGGGCACTGTTCCTCCCACTGACCACCAAGCCTAGGGTATTGTTTACTCCCAGTGATGCCAGGACATTTTCTACTCCCACTGGCCACAATCCTGCCCCCCTAAAGTTTGAAGGGCAGTAAACTGATCCTTTGTTTCTAAAGTTTGGAGACCCCTGCACTAGAGGAAGATACTACACTAGAGCTACCACATGGTTAATTTTTTTAGTAGTTTCTTCAGTGTTCACAATGAATTCCTAGGTGACCCGGTTATAAAGCAGCGCTATAGTCTTACCATCTCAGTGGTGTCTCTGTAGAGGTCCAAAATGCCTCCTTCACACCAATGGCTGCGTTATACTGAGACCATCATTGTGCACTGTGAAGAGATTGGTGTGGAGAGATTTACTTTACTGAAATGTTATAAAGACATTAAGGCTCCATGCACACTAGCGTTTTTTTTTTAAGCTCAAAAAACTCTGGATAAAAAATGCTGGTAATAGTGTTTTAGTAGCATTTAGGAGTATTAGCATTTGTGCGGTACATGTTGAGAGAAAAAAAAATAGAAAAAAGGTGTTAGGTGTTACAAATGGAAGTATATATACTGGAATTTTTTTTTTTTTCAATACTAGTAATGGCGGTGATCAGCGACTTATAGCGGGACTGTGGCGGGCATTCTGACACTGGGGGGAACTGACTTGGTGTAACTGACATCTCCAGTTACACCAGTACAGTGATAAGTGCTATTAAAAAGCACTGACACTGTACTAATGGCACTGGGTAGGAAGGGGTTAACATGTGGGGCAATCAAAGAGTTAACTGTGTGCTGTGTGAGTGCTTTACACTGTAAGCACACTGCTTTGTATGGCTCTGCTATACAGAGCCATACACAGCAGTGTGCAGGAGCTGACGGGAGAGATCTGTGTTGTTTATACATAGGTCTCTCCCTCTTTGGAGATACTCTGCAATCACTGGGTGCCAGCGAGAAATCACCATCTGGGACCTGGTGATTGATGGCCAAGGCCGCGAATGATGGTGCGGGTAGGGCGCACGCAAGCCTACCTGGAACTGAAAAAACGTGTATATATATATATATGTATATATATGTTATTTTGCGCATTCCGTGCCGCCCTGTAGCAGTATTTCTGCTATAAGGTGGTGTGGAAGCTGTTACTTATTCTTTATTCACTGCAGCATGTTGCAGTGTGGTGTACGGCATTGCAATATGCTGCACTGAAACAATAATAGTGCATGTCCTACTTTTTTCAACACAGTGTTGTGAACTGAATTTGTAGGACGGGCCCTCAGATTCAAAGTTCTGCAATAAGCTTTTGATGTTCATGTTGATGGGGACTAGAGCCTCTTTTCCACAATTCTGGCCAGTGGTTGTGGGGGTCTTATCGAAATCTGCAAACCCCCTTTAACAAGGTGGCCCCCAGATCCCAGCCCCCCCCCCCAAGTGATTATTGGGTATGGAAGGGCCTGCTATGGATTAGAGGGGATCCCCATGCAGTTTTTTTAAACATTTTTTAATGCCGGTAATTGTTTTATTTATATTTTGCAGTCAGCGGGCAATCCCACTGACAGCAGATGAGTCATGGTTGTTAAGGATGAATGAATTTGAATGATTATATTCATTTGGATGCTTTAAGCATCCAAATGAAAAAAATATAATTTCATTATTTCATTAATATTTATTTCGGATTCATTGAAATTCGTTACTGTTGTATTCGGAAATTCAGATACATCTAAATTTTCAAATACAACAATGTCATCTGAATTTCGATCTGAAACAAAATGAACAGCATATTTCTATTACTAGAGCAGCCAGAATCTGGAGCAGCTGTACATGGCAACCAATCAGCGTGTAACGTTCATTTTCAAAGCTTAAAGTTGAACCAAACCGTTTAAAAAAAACAGTTAAATTCCTGGCATGCCAGGAATGTAACTGTCAAATTTGCTTGTGTTCTCAACCAAACTGTCAAACCATCAAATGGCTGGTGTCGTAACTGATCACGTGCAGCAGCCTCATGGCAGTTGCAGATCACACAGAGGCTAAGATGGCAGCTTCCTTGGCTGGAAAGGAGAAGATAGTTTAGTTCCACTTTAACTGAATAAGCTGACGATAGAAGCAGATTGGTTGCCATGCACAACTGCCAGACAAATTACTTGCAAGATTTTACAGAAACAGAAACTAAGAAAAAATGTTTGTTTTTTTCCAAGTCTTTTTTTTTTCTGTTTAGCAAAAAATAAAAACCTAGTGGTAATTAAATACCACCGAAAGAAAGCTCTATCTGTCTCAAAAATGATTAAAATATCTTTTGGATACAGTGTTGCATGACCGAGTAATTTTCATTTAACCACTTGCCGCCCAACCACCGCATATAAACGGCGGCAGGGCGGCACTGGTAGGCAAAAGCACATTTTAAAACGGCTGCCTTCAAAACAGGTAGGGGGCGCGCGCGAGGCGCGCGCCTGCCCTAACTGTCCCGCGGGTGTCAGCAGCGGGTGTCAGCCGACGGGTCACGGACGGTTTTCACTGGCCGTTTTCCCGCAATTGACGGTGATCGCTGACACAGAGCAGGGCTGCATTGTTTACACACAGCCCTGTTCTGTGTCAGTTCTCTGACAGCTTGTGAGAAGCTGCAGAGTTTCTCTCCCTCAATCAGCTCCCCCCTCCCTCCCCCCCCCTCCAGTACACACCCTCGCCCCCTAGTAAAACACTCCCCTTACACAGCAAATTCTAAAAATGTTAACCCCTTCCTCCCCAGTGACATTAGTACAGTTTCAGTGTTTTTTTTTCACTGATCACTGTATTGGTGTCACTGGGGATGTCAGTGACCCCAAGTCAGTTCCCCCCCCCAGTGTCAAAATGTCCGCCGCAGTCCCGCAGTCCTGCCATAAGTCGCTGGTCGCCGCCATATGTCACTGATTGCCGCCATAAGTCGCTGATCGGCGCCATTATTAGTATAAATAAAAATTCCAGTATCTTTCCCGCCATTTGTAAACACTATAACTTTCACGTAAACCAATTAATTTACACGTATTGGGATTTTTTTTAGCAAAGACATGTCGCAGAATGCATTTTGGCAGAAATTTATGACTAAATCTGATTTTTGCATTTTTTTTTACTGGACATGTTTTATAGCAAAAAGTCCAAAATATTGTTTTTTTTTTCCTCAAAATTGTCAGCCTTTTTTTTTATAGCACAAAAAATAAAAACCGCACAAGCGATCAAATACCACCGAAAGAAAGCTCAATTTGTGGGGAAAAAAGGAGGTAAATTTCATTTATGTACCGTATTGCATGACCGCGCAATTGTCTGTTAAACTAGCGCAGCACTGTATAGCAGAAAAATGGCGTAAATTGCAGTATTTATACCATAGTTTGTAGACGCTATAACTTCCACACAAAGCAATCAATATACACTTATTGGGATTTTTTTTACCAAAAACATGTAGCAGAATACATTTTGGCCTAAATTTATAACCAACTTTGAGTTTACTATATATTTTTTATAGCTGAAAGTAAAAAATATTGTTTTTCTTCAAAATTTTTGGCCTTTTTTTGTTTATAGCGTGAAAAATAAAAAGCGCACAGGTGATCAAATTACACCGAAAGAAAGCTCTATTTGTGTGAAAAAAAGGACGTAAATTTTGTTTGGGTGCAGCATTGCATGACCGCGCAATTAGTTGAATTAGTGCAGCACCGAGTAGTAAAAGAGGTCCGGTCATTAAGGGGGGTAAATCCTCAGGAGCTAAAGTGGTTAAACTGCGGCAGTGCTGAAAGCTGAAAATTGGCCTGGGCAGGTAGGGGATGAAATTGTTCACTATTTGAAGTGATTAAAATTAAAAAGAATACAAGTGCCAAAATTTATTTCACTATTCAGGTGACTACACAGAGGTCAGGCACACTCAGCTCTCATTCATTGTATATAACTTTATTGATAAGTAATCTTACATGACAAGACTTGTGTAATGAACTTTGCCTCCACATTAAAACTATTCTTTTCTCTATCTCGCCTCTCCATAAGCTGAGTCTTTTTGCACAATACTTATCAGTTAAAGACCTTCTTGTTTACAAATTAGTTTCTCTGGTGTCCTAAAAAATCCGCCATTTTGGTGAAGATAACCAATAGCCGCAGACAGAGGAGACCGCTTCACCGGAGGAGACAAACTCGATTCGCCCTCTTGTGTCTGCTCTGTGTATCGCAGTTTCTGCCATGCCTAGAGGTTTAACCCCGCCTTATTTTATGACATCATTGAAGTGAAAAGTGAATTTCAAAGGTTATCAGCTAGTGAGGATAACATGATGGATCCATCGGATCACACTGGGGTGTCGTGCAAGGTATACATACTAGTTCTTTTTGTACGGCTGGTATCGGCATTGTGGAACTGCTTGTGATCTGTTCCCAGTGGTTATTCTGAGTGTGATGGCATGATAAGATAGAGATCACTATAGATAACGCAGGCGTCTCTTAATGATGTCTGCTGTTTCCATTAGATAGAGGTCTGGATGCCAGCAAGTTTATCCGTCACATGACCAGTACTGAATGTGCTGTAGATATACACAAAGGGTGTCATCAAATTCTGTTGGGGCACAGCACCAATAGGCTAGGTTTTAGATGTCCGGCTAAACTTGCCACACCTCTGAAAAGTGATCCACATTTTGGATCATAATGCCTCTTTGCCACTCAACTCCATTTTTGTCAAACAAACCCACAACTCAATGCAAGGCACATGGTTATGGGGCAGTCACGGTTCTTCCCAATTCACTTTAATGGGTCTTGTTTGGTGAGCTTGCTGCCCGCCAAGCCCAATATTTTGGATAGGTTTGAAGCATTGCGGCCAGGGCATATGTCTTGTTTGGTGAGCTTGCTGCCCACCAAGCCCAATATTTTGGATAGGTTTGAAGCATTGCGGCTAGTGAATATGAACACCCCTGGCTGCTACCATTGCTGCAGCTCAGCTTCACATTTTTAGCTTCTGCCATCCTGTAGTGTAAATGTGGAAAAAGTGTTGGTGCTTACATCCATTTCATGTAGCTGTCAGAGGCATAATGTCAGTTCCAGGAGGCGTGTCCATACCAGACACTCCTCCCTCAGTGTGCTCCCTCCCTCCTCAGGCACATGGCTGAAGAGGTTTATAGTGGTTGTGAATGGCTGAAGGTTTTTCTATTCATTATTTAAAAAAACCCCTGTGTATTGCTCCCCCCCCCTAATACTCCCCTGAGCCCCCTCTCCATCTAGCGATGTGCGTGGGAGCCTTGGCTCTCCCTGGTCTTTCTCTCCTTATTGGACAGAAGTGTAAACTCTCCAGCACCTTGAGGGAGCCAATGTCAGGAGAAGGCCAGGGGATCAGGTGTATGAATAGCCTATGGATAACGTTCCGGAGATGCAGCCCTCCTCAGATAGTGAGATCAACAAACTGGAAGAAAGCATACAGGTGGCGCAAACACCTACTGCATTATCCAAGGTTTATTAAAAGTATAAAAAGACAAGAAATATACTCACATGCTATGTTTGTGAGTATATTTCTTGTTTTTTTATACTTTTAATAAACCTTGGATAATGCACTAGGTGTTTGCGCCACCTGTATGCTTTCTTCTCTCTCCTCATTAGCTGAGACACAGCAGTGAGAGCCATTGCTGTCAATCACAGCCAGTGAGCCAATGAATAGAGGCCTGGGTCAAAGCTTATGGACTCATAGAGTGGGGCTCGGGAGCGGGCATTCATCAATGCTCCCATAGTAAGTGGCTTGCTCTTGAGGGCACTGGTCAAGGGGGAGGAGCCAGGAGTGCCAGCGGGGGACCCGAGAAGAAAAGGAACAGGGCTGCTCTGTGCAAAACCATTGCACAGAGTACGTAAGTATAACATGTTTGCCTGATTACAACCTTGCTCTTACCCCCCTACACCGGTGCCGGGCACCACGGATCCCCTGGGCCCAGCACTACCCTTGGCCACACCTTATCCTACTGATCTCAATCCATCCTGAACCTAAACACGAGAACTATAGCTGCAGGAAGTTATAACAACGAGATACGCTACTGCATGCTAGACTATCTACAATCAACCAAGCCCCCTGAGAAACTCTCCACCACTCTTGTCCGCCACTCCGCTTACCTTCCTAAAATGCCTCCTTTACTCCTCCTCCTCCTCCTCATACTCCTCTCCTCCGTTCCCAGAAGCTCCTCTCTATATCCCTCTGCTCCTCCCAAACAACTCTACATCTCACCTTCACTGCTTCCATCCCCCTACTACGGCTCTCACCACCTCCTCCTGATACTCCACTCTCCCACTGACCCAAACACCACCACTGGCAGACACACGCGCTCTTGTACATCCCGCTCCCATGCCACCTTTCTCACCCTTCTTCTCCTAACCGCTGGGGACATCTCCACGAACCCTGGTCCTCCATCGCCACGCTCACACACAAGGCACCCACTTCCACGAACTGTCGCAACCCCCACAATCTAATACATGTCCCTTTGCTCCCCAAAACCACCTTCCTGTTTTCATGTGCACTCCTGAACGCCCGATCGGTTTGCAACAAACTCACCGCCATCCACGACCTCTTTGTCTCCCGCTCCCTTCACCTCCTTGTGATCACCGAAACCTGGATCCAAGCCACTGACTCTACCTCCCCTGCGGCTCTCTCCTATGGAGGTCTCATCTGGACCCACTCACCCAGACCCTGCGGTCGAAAAGGTGGTGGGGTTGGTTTGCTCCTACCACTGCAGAGCACCTTCCAAGTCCTCCTAAACCCTCCCTCTCTATCCTTCTCCTCTTTCGAGGCCCACTGCGTCCGGCTATTCTCTCCAATCTCTCTGAGGATTGCAGTAATCTATCGGTCTCCTGGCCCCGTGTCCCGTTTTATCGGCGACTTCTCCGCCTGGCTACCCTTCTTTCTCTCCTCCGAGTTACCCACCATCATCCTCGGAGACTTCAACATCCCTATCAACAACAATAACCCAGCTACTTCCCAGTCCACCACCCACTCCGATGGGAACACCCTGGACCTTGTCTTCTCCCATCTCTGCACTCCCCACAACCTCACTAACACCCCCTTTCCTCTCTCTGATCACAACCTCATTACCTTCTCCGTCTCCTCGTCCTCAAACACCTATCCCTCCAAATGTCATACTATCACCAGCAGAGACCTCCGCAACTTGAACCCTGCCCCTTTCCACTCTGCAGCTGACCAACTTTACGACACTATCCTTCCCTTGTCCTGCCCTGACCTGGCCACTACTGTTTATAACAACTTGCTATCAGCCGTCCTAGACTTGCTAGCACCCCCAACAACACAAAGTATTAGACCCCGACCGCTACAACCCTGGCAGACTGACCATACCAAAAATCTCAAATGACGCAGTGGTGACTATGGCGCAAATCCAGATCCCAACTAGGGTTCATCCGGTATAAATCTGCCTTCCTAGCCTACACTTCCTCCCTTCACACTGCCAAGCAAGCCTACTTTATTACCCTCATTAATACCTTATCCTCCAGTCCTGGCCCGCTCTTCTCTACTTTTAACTCTCTACTTTCTCCGCCCCCATTCCCACCCAGTACCTCACTCACCGCCCACGAGATTGCTAACCACTTCAAAAACAAGATCGACGCAATGCGTAGGGACATCGCCACTACTCAGACTTCCTCCCCACCTAGCATCCCTCACACTAAAACCCCCTCAAACTCAACCCCTCCGACCTCGCCACTGCCCAGACTCCCACCCCACCTAGCATTCCTCACACTAAAACCCCCTCAACACTCCACTCCTTCGACCTCGCCACCACTGAAGAGGTCACTAAGGTCTTCTCGGAAGCCCGCCTCACCACCTGCCCCCTTGACTCTGTCCCCTCACAACTCCTACGATTACCCTCTTCCGCCATCCTATGCTCCCTCACTCACATCTATAATCTTTCCCTCTTTTCTGGCACATTCCCCTCCCCCCTGAAGCACGCATACTTAAAAAACCATCCCTAGATCCCACTGACCTGAACAACTTTAGACCCATCTCCCTGCTGCCTTTTACATCCAAACTCCTTGAGCGCTTGGTCTATAATCGCCTGAGTTCCCACCTCACTGACAACAACCTCCTTGAAACCCTACAGTCTGGCTTCCGCCCCCTACACTCCACCGAAACTGCCCTACTCAAACTCACCAATGACCTGCTAACCACCAAAGCTAATGGCTACTATTCAGTGCTCCTACTCCTCGACCTGTCTGCGGCTTTCGACACGGTTGACCACCCCCTTCTCCTCAAAAAAACTACACTCTCTTGGCGTCGGAGACTCCGCTCTCTCCTGGCTCTCTTCTTATCTATCACAGCGCTCCTTCAGCGTTACCTATAACAATACCACCTCCTCTTCACTCCCCCTCTCTGTCGGGGTCCCTCAAGGCTCTTTCCTCGGGCCCCTTCTCTTCTCCATCTACACCTCCTCCCTTGGCCAATTGATACACTCTCACGGCTTCAACTACCATCTCTACGCCGACGACACGCAAATTTATCTCTCTACTCCTCACCTCACCCCTTCAGTCTCCACCCATATCACAAGCCTACTGAGCGACATATCGGATTGGATGTCACTCCACTTCCTCAAACTAAATCTCTCCAAAACTGAGCTCCTAGTTTTCTCCCCAGCCCGTGCCCCGCCGACTTTTCCATCAAGACCAACAACTCCACCATCAGTCCCTCCCCTCAAGCCAGAGTACTAGGTGTCATCCTAGACTCCAATCTGTCCTTCCAGCCCCAAGTCCAATCGCTGACTAACTCATTTAGACTTCACCTCCGCAACATCTCCAAATTACGTCCGTTCCTAACCCCGGAAACCACTAAGCAACTCATTCACTCCCTTATTATTTCACAGCTTGACTACTGTAACTCCCTCCTCATCGGCTTACCTCACCGCAGGCTATCCCCACTTCAGTCCATCTTGAATGCTGCGGCCAGACTCATCCACCTCACAAACCGCTCCATATCCACCACCCCTCTCTGCCAATCCCTCCACTGGCTTCCGATTACCCAACGGATAAAATTCAAAATGCTAACGTACAAAGCTGTTCATAATACTGCCCCAAACTACATCACCGATCTGGTATCCAAATACCCCCCAAAACGTACTCTCCCCTCCTCAAAAGACCTCCTACTCTCTAGTTCCCTGGTCTCCCCCTCCCATGCCCGTCTCCGGGACTTCTCCAGGGCTTCCCCCATCCTCTGGAACTCCCTACCTCAATCCATCAGACTATCACCTACTCTTCTCACCTTTAGGCGCACCCTGAAAACCTATCTCTTTAGGGAAGCCTACCCCGCCCTCAGCTAATTACTGAACTCCTCCACTCTTCCTACCACTTCATCCCCCTCAGTTGTTTCCTCCTGTACCACTATCCCCTCCCTCCTAGATTGTAAGCTCCAAGGAGCAGGGCCCTTGAACCCCTCGTGTATTGAATCATATTGTTACTGTACTGTATCATGTATTGTCTCCCATTATAATGTAAAGCGCTGAGCAAACTATTGGCGCTATATAAATCCTGTATAATAATAATAATGTTTGTTATTAAAAAAAAAAAACAGAACCTTTAACCACATCCCACCGCCCTATAGAGGAAATATTGTTACAGGGCGGCAGGGGTACGCAAAATCACATTTATATACACAATTTTGTATTTCCGGGTAGGGGGCGCACGCGTCCTACCAGCACCGCCATTCATGGCCGCCAATCACCGGGTCCCGGCCGGTGATTACCAGCCGGCGCCCGGTGATTACCAAGGGTCTCCGATGGGGAGGAGGGCTGCTTTGTTTACTAACAGTCCTTCCTGTTGGTTCGGGAACACTGCTCTTGATGGCTGTGCACAACACTGATCACTGTATTGGTGTCACTGGTAATGTTAGTGACACCAAGTCAGTTCTCCCCAGTGTCAGCCCCCCCGCAGCCCCACTATAAGTCACTGATCGCTGCCATTACTAGTAAAAAAAAAAAATCCAGTATATATACTGCCATTTGTAGACGCTATAACTTTCACGTAAACCAATTAATTTACATGTATTGGGGTTTTTTTAAGCAAAGACATGTAGCAGAATACATTTTGGCCTAAATTTATGACAAAATGTGATTTTTAAAAATGTATTTTAGTGGACATGTTTAATAGCAAAAAGTCAGAAATATTTTTTTTTTCTCAAAATAGTTTTTTATAGCGCAAAAAATAAAAAACTTACAGGCGATAAAATACCAAAGAAAGAAAGCTCTATTTGTGGGGGAAAAAAGGACGTAAATTTAATTTGGGTGCAGCGTTGCATGACTGTGCAATTGTCAGTTAAAGTAACGCAGTGCCGTAACGCAAAAAATGGCCTTGCCAGGAAGGGGGGTTAATCCTCAGGAGGGCAAGTGGATAATATCACTTTAACCTTTTGATGCTAATCATGCGCAAATATGTGTATGTGGCCTCTAGGCGGCTGGCCTTTGACACCGAACAGCTGCAAATTTGTGTACCATTTGTAGCATCTGTGTCGGCATCCCACGGAAAGGTCCCACCCATTCTCTCTTGCAATCGGGAAAGTTCCCAGGGGCCCAAATATATATATATATATATATATATATATATATATATATATATATATATATATATATATATATACAGTCATGGCCGAAATTGTTGGCACCCTTGATATTTCTCCAGGAAATCATGTATTTCTCACGAAACGTATTGCATTAACACATGTTTTGCTATACACATGTTTATTCCCTTTGTGTGTATTGGGACAAAACAAAAAAAGGGAGGAAAGAAAGCAAATTCGACATAATGTCACACAAACCTCCAAAAATGGGCTGGACAAAAGTATTGGCACCCTTTCACAACTGCGGATAAATAAGAATGTTACAAGCATGTGATGCTCCTGTAAACTCACCTGGGGCAAGTAACAGGTGTGGGCAATATAGAAATCACACCTGAAAGCAGATAAAAAGGAGAGACGTTCACTTAACCTTTGCATTGTGTGTCTGTCTGTGCCACACTAAGCATGGACAACAGAAAGAGGAGACGAGAACTGTCTGAGGACCTGAGAACCAAAATTGTGGCAAAATATCAACAATCTCAAGGTTACAAGTCCATCTCCAGAGAACTAGATTTGCCTTTGTCCACAGTGCGCAACATTATCAAGAAGTTTGCAACCCATGGCACTGTAGCTAATCTCCCTGGTCGTGGACGGATGAGGAAAATTGATGAAAGATTGCAACGCAGAATAGTCCGGATGGTGGATAAGCAGCCCCAAACATGTTCCAAAGACATTCAAGCTGTCCTGCAGGCTCAGGGAGCATCAGTGTCAGCGCGAACTATCCGTCGACATTTAAATGAAATGAAACGCTATGGCAGGAGACCCAGGAGGACCCCACTGCTGACACAGAGACATAAAAAAGCAAGACTACAGTTTGCCAAAATGTACTTGAGTAAGCCAAAAGCCTTCTGGGAAAACGTCTTGTGGACAGATGAGACCAAGATAGAGCTTTTCGGTAAAGCACATCATTCTACTGTTTACCGAAAACGGAATGAGGCCTACAAAGAACAAAACACAGTACCTACGGTAAAATATGGTGGAGGTTCAATGATGTTTTGGGGTTGTTTTGCTGCCTCTGGCACTGGGTGCCTTGACTGTGTGCAAGGCATCATGAAATCTGAGGATTACCAAAGGATTTTGGGTCGCACTGTAGGGCCCAGTGTCAGAAAGCTGGGTTTGCGTCCAAGATCCTGGGTCTTCCAGCAGGACAATGACCCCAAACATACGTCAAAAAGCACTCAGAAATGGATGGCAAAGAAGCGCTGGAGAGTTCTGAAGTGGCCAGCAATGAGCCCAGATCTAAATCCCATTGAACACCTGTGGAGAGATCTTAAAATTGCTGTTGGGAAAAGGTGTCCTTCCAATAAGAGAGACCTGGAGCTGTTTGCAAAGGAAGAGTGGTCCAAAATTCCGGGTGAGAGGTGTCAGAAGCTTATTGATGGTTATAGGAAGCGACTGATTTCAGTTATGTTTTCCAAAGGGTGTGCAACCAAATATTAAGTTAAGGGTGCCAATACTTTTGTCCAGCCCATTTTTGGGGTTTTGTGTGACATTATGTCATATTTGCTTTTCTGCCTCTGTTTTATATTTGTTCCAATACATACAAAGGGAATAAACATGTGTATAGCAAAACATGTGTTAATGCAATACCTTTTTTGTGTGAAATACTTGATTTTCAGGAAAAATATCAAGGGTGCCAACAATTTCGGCCATGACTGTATATATATATATATATATATATATATAGTGTGTGTGTGTGTAGGCTTAAAGTGACACTAAAGCTTCCTTGTTTTTTGTTTAGAAAAAAAAAGTTTATACTTACCTGTTCTGTGCAGTGGTTGTGCATAGGGCAGCCCAGGTCCTCTTCTTTCTGGGTCCCTGCCGGTGCTCATGGCTCCTCCCTCTCGAATAGGGCCCCCAGGGAAAGCCATAGACACCACTCACTCTTTCCTCATCGGCTCACTGGCTGTGATTGACTGCTGCTGTCTCTGAGGAGGAAGAGTCCCCAGACAGCAGAGGCTGTCGAGATCATCGCTGGAGGGGGCTCAGGTAAGGATGGAGGAGGGGGGAGGCTTCTGCACGCAAAAGGTGCATAGAATACACAAATGTAAAAAACTTTCAGCCTTTAGACGCTTTAATTCTACTTTAAGTAGAGATTCGATTTTAATTTGTTGATGTCTGTGAGTGCATTTTGTTTGTTTAGTCTCGGTGCTTAGTTCTTGCACTGCACACCACAGTGGTGACACATCTGTTTAGATAGAACTTTCTCATCTATTCATATATATATTTGAGTACAATAATAAAGCTGTCAAAACTTTTTCAATTAATGTATAATTATAATTGTTTTATGGTGTAGACCATGGGTGGGCAATTCATTTTCCCAAGGGGCCACATGAAAAACTGGCCTGCTGTGGACGGCTGAACTTAAAGGATAAATTCACCTTCTTTAAAAAAGAAATAATAAATGCACATGTTTTTGCAGTTAAAAAAAAATGCAGAGCAGTCCACTGAGAACTACGAGCCGTCTGTAGTTTATTCATTCACAGATCTCTGTGAATAAATGACGCAGTGTGAGCAAAGCCCTGTACTACCATGCCGATTTTAAAATGTGACAGCAGCTGCAGGGGAGAAGTTAGACGGATGCTGCATAGTAACATGTTACTCAGGCGGAACTTAGCCTTTACTTCTGCTCAATATTAATTTTGGACCTGGGAAGGTCCATAAGTGTGTAAACATATAGAAAACAAACACCTGGCGCTAAGAATATTTGGTGCAATTACTCATTGCAAGTAGGTATCTTTAACCACTTTCAGTCTGGAGATGTTCACCCCCTTCCTGTCCAGGCCAATTTTCAGCTTTCAGTGCTATCACACTTTGAATGACAATTGCACGGTCATGCAACACTGTACCCATATGAATTTTTTAGCATTTTTTCGAGACAGATAAAACTTTATTTTGGTGGTATTTATTCACCACTGGGATTTTTATTTTTTTTTGCTATATAAATGAAAAAGTCCAAACATTTTGAAAAAAAAGTTTTTCTTATAAAATTTTGCAAATAAATAATATTTCTTCATAAATCTTGGCCAAAATTCAGTATTCAGCTATCTTTTTAGTAAAAAAAAATAGCCCAAATTAGTTTATAACCAAAAATTTTAATTTTTCAAAAAATTGTTTTACATTTTTATTTTTTTATATTATTATTATTATTATGTTTTATTTTTTTACATACCGTCACCCTAGCAGTACAGTGTCAGCATAGTGACACTGACTTTACTACTTGTGGGTAGGGATGAAGATTTTTTTTTTTTTTTTACACTGATTGCTTTTACACCCATTAAGGCTGTAAAAGCAATCATTTCTCCTCTCTGGCTGCATTCTTGCAGCCATTGAGAAATACTGTGAGAGCTGTGATTGGTCACAGCTTGTCACATGGTACAAGGCTGTTGTGAATAGCCTTGTACCATGTGACCTCTGTGATTATTCACAGATTTCACAAGTAGTAAGCAATGATGTCAGGAAGGGACATCTTGTTTACTACTATTCATGTGATCACTGATTGGCCAATCAGGGATAACATGAATCGGGACCTCACAGATCCCGTACAGCTAGCGGTGCCGCACGCTGCCAGGAAGCACGCAAAGGCAGTGAATGCGGTGGCCCTTTATAAACTGCCACCCGCTTTGGCACTGCTCTCACCATTTATGTACATGGGCCCGGATGGAAAGTGGTTAAGATGGACAGTCGGGGGATGGTAAAAACGGGCTGCTGAGTCACAGTTTTACCATCCATCCAAACCACAAAATAAGCGCTGGATGGCTTCATGGCTGCTCTGTTTTTGACTTGGTTGCAGAGTTTGATAAGCAGCACCGCTTGGCAAACTCGCTCTTTGATTTCAGTGGGTCTGCGGTGTAGCCATGTGCAATGCACAGGATTGCAGCGTGGCAGTGCAACATTTGTGGATTAAATCAAGAGGTGAGGAGGCAATATCACACCTCCTCACTGCCTGTCAAACACCCTCTGAAAAGCACTGTGACTGGAAGGCAAGAGCCTGAGATCAGTACAGCGGGGATTTCTGCAGATCCTGACCTAGAGTGAAGAAAAGGTGCAAGGCTCCTCAGGTTTGCAACGTGCAGGCAATAATACAGGAAGAACTTGGCCAGGTAGCAGGGCGGCAAGAGATCAATGGAGTGTCTCCTAGGCAACACTCTGCTACCCGAACCCAGCCAACTCTGTACCGTTCAGCTCCTCTGCCCTCTTATTCCAGGTCTTCCACACGGACATCTGTCAGTGTTCATCTTTGAGCTTGCCAGCTTCCCTCTTGTATTGAACTGTATTGTTGCTGTATTGTCTCCTGTTATATTGTAAAGCGCTGAGCAAACTGTTGGCGCTATATAAATCCTGTATTATAATAATAATAATAATAATCTTCCCTTTGCATGGCTGTGCAGGGAACGGGGGCGGGGGGTGTCAGGAGAAGTCTGATCTCCAATGATCAGACTTGTCCTGACCCCCCCCCCCTTTCCTGCACAGTCATGCAAAGGGAAGATTATTATTGGAGATTATTATTATTATCTAATGGTGAGCACACTAAGTTCCCAGTGTAGCTAGAAAACTGACCACGCTGTGCTCTCCTACCTAGTGTGGTCAGTTTTTAATAGGAAAAATGACTGGCAGGAACAGGGATTTCACACAAAGGAAGCAATACAAAGAGAGCAGGATACTTTTTCAAACAAGCACATGGTACAGTAGGCACATATCGGGAATATGAAATGTTGGGTTTACCTATTCTTTAACTGCTTTATGTTGATTACTTTGTGACAGCTGGAATTTGCCGTTCGGATGACTTGTAGAAAGTGTGTTGATGCAGTGAAGAGTTCTTTACAAAATGTTCAAGGTAAGTTGCAGCAAGCCTATCTTCCTCATAGCTGTGCTGAATGTTGCTGCTAAAAGTAAACCAGTGACAAACCTGGACAATGCAAGCTGAGCATGTGTTGAAAAAATGCTTAAACAGAGGTTACTTTCCATAAAAACCAGGTGTGATTAGTACATCCAGAGAATCATGCTATGATGAAGTTACACACAGAGCCAATGTTTTTGTTTATATCTAGGGATAATGAAAACCATTGTGACCAGACCAAGTTTGAGATTATGCAATGCACCAGTTTGCTCAAAAATAATATATATTTTTTTTTTTAACTTTTGATAGTTTTATTATTTTTTTAATATTCTGACTATATTTTTCACCAATCAGCTTCCAGGAAAGCAAAGAGAAATGATTGCTTCTCTCTCTACAGCAGTGGTTCTCAACCTGTGGGTCGCGACCCTTTTGGGGGTCGAACGACCCTTTCACAGGGGTCCCCTAAGACCATCAGAAAACACATTTCCGATGTGTAAAGAGCAGCTACTGTGTAGAAAGCAGCTGCTGTGTTGAAAGCAGCTACTGTGTTGAAAGCAGCAGTATTGGAGGTAACACGACACTCATGAATTATAATTACTGGGTAAATAATTTTATAGTTGGGGGTCACCACAACATGAGGAACTGTATTAAAGGGTCACAGCATTAGGAAGGTTGAGAACCACTGCTATACAGCAAACAACAGTTTAGATTATGTTTCCTACATTCCGGGAAGCATTGTCACATTTGTTAATTTCCTGATTGGTTGGCTGTTGGGTCAGAGGTCTCCCCCAGCTCTGCAAATTCAGATTCAGCGGGGTTCCTCTCTAGGTCCTGGGTCCTTAGCCTGTCTAGAAGGTTGACTCCCAGAGCTCCCTGGTGGTAATGCCCTGTCTTCCTCCCCTTCCATTTGGAAGGATAGAGTGGTTAGTGCAGCATGGTGTAAAATAAAAATCCCATGCTCGCTCAAATAAAAAAAAATGCTTTCAGCAGTGCTACAAAGTTAAAGAAATCTCTGTCATTTTTTTAGCCATACTTCTTTTCTAAAACACAGGAGTGCATTTAGCTCTGTGGGCTGGCATCACAGAGTCGCTCAAATCTCTAGAAGGATCCTGCCAATAATGTTGGGATCCACCCAGATGCATAATTGGCAGAACTATTTTTTTTCTTTGTTTTGCTAAGTTTTACTCTAAAATTATTGCCTGGAGGGTTCATGTTCCCTTTTATCAAGGTGACATGACATGCTAGCCCTAAGAATGCCTTTGTAAAGGATTAGTAAACAATGAGGGGAGTATATCTGAATACAGAGCAGCTGTGCATGGCAACCAATCAGCTTCTGTCTTTCATTTTCAAAACTTAAAGCTGTTTAAACCCCAAAACAAAAATTGACCAAATTGTATCTTACCAATTCTTAGATGCAGTGGCTACATTGGGTATCATTTTTAGGAGTTTTTTTTTCCTACCTGGTGATCCGAGCAATAAAGCTGGCCAATACACTATTGGTTTTATTTTGTTCAACCAGAGGGCTGAAACAAACAAGGTAGAAGGAGGAACTCCAATGGTTTGTCTAGCATACACAGCTCAGTTTACACTCCGGCAG
This sequence comes from Staurois parvus, assembly GCF_062004578.1. Lineage (NCBI taxonomy): Eukaryota > Metazoa > Chordata > Amphibia > Anura > Ranidae > Staurois > Staurois parvus. The sequence continues at coordinate 529,738 of NW_028318712.1, read as the reverse complement.
ACTGCCAGTGTGCCTGGATGACTGCACTCCTATGCATGCACAACTGTGACGTCATCCCAGGCAGGCCAATCAAAACGGCCAAAGACTGGCATCCGGAAGAACTCAAAGAGAAGATGCCGGTGAGGAACCTCGCAGGCACTGCACTGTTGAAGCCTAGGTGAATATTTGTCCCTTTAGTTATACTTTAGTCTGTTATTTTTCAACTTCCTTTAAAAGACCAAGCTGTCCAGAGCGTAGTTAGAGGGTTGCCACAAAACATTTAACATTGACAGGGGTGCTTACAATGTTAAAGTGATATTAAAACTTCTTTTTTTCTATTAAAATAATAAATGTCATATTTACCTGCTCTGTTTAATGGTTTTGCACAAAGCAGCTCCGATCCTCCTCTTCTCAGGTCCCCCGCCAGCACTCCTGGTGACTCCTCTTCTGCAAGAGCCCCCATAAAAAGTCACTTCTTGTGAGGGCACTCGTGTGCACTCGTTCCCGAGCCATCCTGTCTGCGTCGTTTGACACAGACAGGATGGCTTGGCCCTCGTGCTCCCTTGCCACAAGATTTGATTGACAGCAGAAGTAGCCATTGGCTCCTGCGGCTATCAATATGCCCAGAGAGGAGGGACAGAGTCGGGCGAGTCTCTGCTCTTTTGCACAGCACTGAATCGGGAATGGGCTCAGGTAAGTATAAGGAAGTAAGGGGCGGGGGTATTCTGTTTCACAGAAGGTTTTTTGCCTTAATGCATAGAATGCATTAAGTTAAAAAATACCTTTTTGGGCTTTAGAACCACTTTAATCTTTTATTCCTTTATGTAAAACCTTTATTATAAAAAATGAACTCCATCTAAATCTAGTATATCTAACACTACCTTCTCCTCAGATTGACAATCCTGCTGCACTAGGGTGGCTCCATTGCTTCACCATCCAGAATGGAGCCACCATAAGGCAGGGGTGTTACTGGCCGGATCACCAATTGAAAATAAATGGGTTAAAAAAAAAACCTTAAAAAAAGAAAATTGATGCAGCCACTACAACTAAGGATTACTAAGCTGCAATATATTACATTTTTGGTTTAACATTGCTTTTACTGAGCATGCTGAAGATGGAAGCTGATTGCTTGCCATGTACGGCTGCTTCAGATTCTGGCTGCTCCAGTTTTGATAAATTCCCCCGTTCAGTGTTTAATTAGTGAATCTTCTAATTTACATTTATCTAGATTATACAAAAGCTGGACTTTATTATTATTATTATACAGGATTTATATAGCGCCAACAGTTTGCTCAGCGCTTTACAATATAACAGGAGACAACACAGCACAATACAGTTCAATACAAGAGGGATAGGAGGGCCCTGCTCCTTGGAGCTTTACAATCTAGGAGGGAGGGGCTAGTGGTACAAAAGGTAGTAACTGTGGGGGATGGACTGGTTGGAAGAGTAGAAGATTCCATTATTAGCTGAGGGCAGGATAGGCTTCCCTGAAGAGAGAGGTTTTGAGAGATCGCCTAAAAGTGAGCAGAGTAGGCGATAGTCTGATAAATTGGGGTAGAGAGTTCCAGAGGATGGGGGAAGCTCTGGTGAAGTCCTGTAGATGAGCATGGGAGGAGGAGACAAGGGAGCTAGAGAGTAGGAGGTCTTGCGAGGAGCGGAGAGTACGGTTTGGGTGATATTTAGAGACAAGATCGGTGATGTTATCTTATTGTTTCGACTTCTTTTAATTTTCATCTATTTATATACCCAGGTGTACAGAACGTCATTGTCAACTTGGATTCTGAATCTGTCCTAGTGGATACATTATTACCAGCACTGGAAGTGCAGAACCTGATTGAGAGCTCAGGAAGGAGGGCAGTGCTGAAAGGAATGGGCAGTGTTAAATCACGTACAGTACCACTGTTTATTTTTCTCATGTTTGAAAAGGATACAAAGTTCATTTTACATGCACAGACCATTTGCACACATGGTACTCACATTATGAATGTAAACAATCACAATTAACAAGGAAGGGTTTGGTTTTTTTTTTTGTTTTTTTTTTTTTTTTTTTTTGCAAAATGTGTGTGTATCTGCTATCATTCCTCTTTAATTACGTAACCACTTGAATACTTGCCTGTATATACCCCTTGATTACTAGGCCATTTTTAAATTTTCATTGCTGTGATTGTTCGATAACAATGACTCCGTCATAAAGATAAATGCAATCAGTGAGCGCTTCAAATGATAGCAGCTATAGCACGCAAGGCAACCAAAAATATATGTGTAAGAAGTGCAGCGCTAAAAAGTGTATGCTCCAATAAAATTTGTTATACTCAGTATGCACGAAACGCATTGCTGCACGCCATGACGTCTATTTTGCACATCGGTCAGTAATTGTTTTTACTTTTTACTGCTTTTATTTACATTTGAGTTATTTTACCACGTGAATTAATAAACGCCAATTTTTTAAACTACTACACTATGGGCTACTTTTTGCTGGCTCCTTGGTGAGCCTTACATCCGTTCCAGAGCCTAAGCATCAGGAGTCTGTGACACATGGTACCACCCTAAAGATGACGCACGCCCTGATGTAGGCTGCCCAGTACCCTGTCCTTTTCCTAGAGGGAGACAACGGTTTGGCTGCTCTACACCCAGAGGAAGGAGAGTCCGCTAAGACGGCCCAGCTCGTCCATCCCATCCCATGAGGGGGACCTCTGGTTTATGTATCACATGCGTATTGAAAATACGCATCTGGTGAGTGTGCATTTTCACTATTTGTCACCAGACCACAGGATCGGGAAGTCACTAGCAACTCCTGTATAGATCACTCATCACGAACTGTCATTATTTTATTTATTTCCATTACTTTTAATATTTTCTTAATGTGGTACTTTTATTATCCATATGATTTGGAGAACATACTGAGCATAACATATTTTATTGGAGTATATACTTTTTAGCGCTGCATTTCTTATACATAATGACTCAGTCATGCAACACTTTACCCAAGTTAATTTAATATGTTTTTTTTTATTTTGAGACAGAGCCATAATAACCACTTTTTAATTTTAACTATAATAAGGAAAAACCGCCAAAACCTTTGAGGAAAAAACTCGTACCAAATTCCTTGAGGCCCTAATATGCCTAATGTTTTGTTTTGTGGCTTTAGGTTCACCTTGTTGCACTTTTGTAATGCACATACTTTGATGCACTTTTATCCTATTGTGACAAGTGGAACCGAAAAGGTGTATGTATATTTTTTTGTGGTGCAGCACATCACAATGCAGTGCATTGCCATATGTTGCATGCACTGCAGCATTTAAAAAAATAAATAAATAAATGAAGGAATATATGTGACTTTTAAGGTGATAGAAATACCCTCAGGAAAAATACTCAGATGCACACATATATAAAAGTTATCAAAATGTTATTACATTATGTAAGATCTAAAAGCACAAATAAGTGAACCCTCCCTTTAAAACCATATGATGATCATGACAGTCCTTCTAGTACAGTGAACCCTAATACACCTTCCTTAAGAGTAAACTTGTATGACAAAAAAAAATTACACAGTTAAACTCAGTAGATTTTTGGGAAGGTGATCCAATGGTAAATTCCAACACGTTTTGCCAGGTAGGCTTCTTCAGGTTTTCAAAAGAAGGGGAAACACCATACTGATTGTCCTAATATCTAGACCAACCCCGAGGAGGAGAAAAAGGAGCACATACAAGCGAGGTGAAAACAAGAAACAGCCGAGCAAGGGCATATGCAGAGATAAAGGAGCAGCCCAACGTATAGGGAGAGAAGTGTGAGGTAAACAATCCTCAATTGCCCATCTCAAATAGACGATAGAAGGTAGAAAGTTCAACAAATATATAGCACGAAAGATGGTTGAAATATAAAGTTGCCCTCCTATGGATCTACCATACAGGTTGAGTAATTGGGTTGTTAGCAGTTTGAACCATAAACATGCATCTCCATATGTCCTTGCTTCCAGCAACTCCCAGGGAGCAAGTGTAACCTTTGGTTACATATCGAGATGCGTGTTTTTGGTCCCAACTGCTGACAGCCCAACCACTCATCCTTGCATCCTTTGTGTTTTTAGATCATACATGATGTACTACAGTTTTGATTGTGTGTGTGTGTGTGTGTGTGTGTGTGTGTGTGTGTGTGTGTGTGTGTGTGTGTGTGTGTGTGTGTGTGTGTGTGTGTGTGTGTGTGTGTTTTTCCTGAGGGTATTTTTATATTTTTAACACTTTAAAAATTCCATATATTCCTTTTTTTTACTTTTTTTTTTTTTTTTTATATTCATCCTTCATTGCACAAAACGTGCATTTTCACACATTGCAGTAACGTTGTTTGCAGTGTATAGATACAGAGTATAGAGTGCAGCAGTGCAGGTGTGAGGATTATGTAATGCACAGAACAGCTTGCAGAATTCATTGGTCAGGAGTACATTTCACTTTAAAGTCATTGTAAAGGCATAAAGTTTTTGACCTTAATGTAGTCTTTGCATTAAGGTAAAAAAAAACTTCTATGTATAGCTTTCCCCGCCAGCCCTCCCTTATACTAACCCGATGTCGATCCAGAGCAGTGACTGTCACTCTCCTCACGGACAGAGAAGCAACAGCAGGAGCCATTGACACCTGTTGTTGTCAGTCAAATCCTGTGATGAGGGAGTGGGGGTAGGTGCCAAGCCTCACTGTCTGTATCTATGGACACAGGCAGCGCGGCTCAGGATTGCTCTTGCAAGCATGCCGCCATAGGAAGCAGCTTCCTATGGTGGCACACCAAATGGAGAAGGAACCCAGTGCGCAGGTGGGGAACCCTAGAAGAGGAGTAACAGTGTTGCTCTGTGCAAAACCAGCAAGTATAACATGTTTATTATTTAAAAGAAAAGAAAAAAAAATGCCCCTTACAATCACTTTAGATGTTGATGGTCAATAGTGTGTGCCCCCCTAAATGTTGGTAATAAGTAGTGTTAGTGGTGGTCAGTTGTCTTTCTTCCCTATAACATTGGTGGTCAATGTGACCCTTCAAGGTCCAGTGGAAGCAGTGTAATGTAGGATCACAGGAGTTTCCTGGTGCAGGAAGAAAGAAGAGGTTCATGGCAGAAGAGGAAGGGGCGAGCCCTTCAATGTAAACAGTAGTACTGTTTCCTCTGTGATCGTGGTGATTGGGCATCACAGCAATCACAAGGCACAGGGCCACAGTTACATCTCAATATCAGATATTTAATGGGCATAGTCAACCGTCTGTTCCTTATTTCTGGCGTGAAGCTTAAAAACAGCACTTCAAAAATCGACATCTACCTTCTTGACAACTTTTTACAATGGTTGGCAAGGAGGTGGTTAGGGTTATTATTATACAGGATTTATATGGCGCCAACAGTTTGCTCAGCGCTTTACAATATAACGGGAGACAGTACAGCAACAATACAGTTCAATACAAGAGGGTTAGGAGGGCCCTGCTCCTTTGAGCTTACAATCTAAGTTAGGATAGCAATACATGGGAAACTTGTAGGTATAAAAAAGGGTTTTGTTAAATACAATAAAAAGACATTTTTAGGCTCGTAGTGAGCAGTAGTTCTTAGAATACCACTTGAGGGTAAAACGGAGGTTGTTCTCTAATTACCAAGAAGTCCTTAAAATTGGTCTCCTATTTTCAAAAACTGCTTGCTCAGTGCTAGGATTGCATAGGCAGTTGTACTTGACACGTGTGTGACATACACCCAGATTGTATTTCCTGGCATTTGTTGTTTTCATGGGAGATGTAGGGCAGTGCTTCTTAGTACCCAACCCTCCATATGTCTTCGCAAAAGCTTACTTACAACCCCAGGTGGTCTTTAGTGTGATTTGTGATGACATCAGATGTCTGCAGTATTTGCCAAATGTCACGTAGTCAGCTAGAGACCCAATAGAAAAAATTTCCAGTGGATAGGTAATTTATTTATTATAGGAAAGCACTTTCAGCAAAACATAATCAGTTCTTTTAAGCACATCTTAGATTTTAACCTCTGTTTGGAATTCCACTGTAACCATTTGGATATCAAACATGTAGGACAAGTCATCTATGATTAAACTTTGACGCTGGGAAAAACATGTCAGGTGGGGATGAGTTTTGAACATTCACTTTAATAAAGCAGATGTTTATAGGATAAGTCCACCTTTCATAACATGTACATGTTTATTCAGGATGCAAGATGTTACTAAATCAGCAGCCCCCTCGAGCATTCGTTGTGACAGTGGGTGGGGGATCTACTTCCCGCACCTGGTGTCACAATTTAAAAAGAGCATAGGCATGCAAGGTTCTGTGAATTAAAGAACTGAAACTACCATCAAATATTGCAGCTGACGACTTATAGTTGTCGATGAACTACGAGGGAGCTGGTGAACGCTCTAATAGTGCATTGATTCTTCCTGCAATTCAGTAACTGCCAGCAGCTACACTGATAGTCTGCATTAGCCTGCCAATGCACCCACGATCTGTTAATCATGGGTGCAATGCTTTACAGGTTCCTAACAAAAACAAATAATAAATGCACAATTTTTTTACCTGCAAAAAGATGTGCATTTATTATTTTGGTGAACTTAGGCTTTTAATGCTGAATTCTGAAAAACCAAGAACAGGAGACAAGTGGAAGAGATGTGCAGGGCATTGCAGAGCATCCGTTATCCCCAGATTCTGGCTTTATGGAGTGCAGCATGTTGATTTTTTTTTTTTCCCCGTTTTTTTAGGTGAGGTGGAGAAAGTGGAGCAGATGCATTCCTTAATAGATCACAACAGTAAAATTGTGTTGTGTAGTTCACGATGGCCTGAGATGATAGTAAAAATATAATCAGTTTTGCCTAAAACGTTCTTATAATGCGTACAGTGGAGTATTCCTATCTAATTATAATCTCAAAATATTCTTTTTGTGCAACTTAAAGTCCAAACTAACTTTTTTTTTTTTTTTTTTTTTTTTTTTTTGGATAGAGGGAATAGTGCCATTAGGGATTCTTTTTAATTTCATTTTGAAGGCCAATCAAGAAATAAGGGTGCTGTTTTCTTTGACAAAGGAAGGCAAAGACTGCATAAAAAATTTCAGGTTTTGTAACCCGTCCTCAGCCCTTGCCGCCCTTCTGAAAAGTAATCCGCACTCTGTGCAGAACAGAATTGTTGCTGCTCAGACCCATTCACCTGAAATTCACTATCCTTTCTTACACTATTGAAAACAAAATATTAACTTCTGGCTGGAGCTGGGATTTATGCTTCTTTGTGTTCAGTGAATGAAGGTAATTTAAAATTCCCTCTTTGTGTGTCTTGTAGAACGTTTATGTGAATTATTTAGTATTTTTTTTATTCAGTCTGCAAAGGAAGATTGAGCTGTGCTGAAGTTATAAAATATTATAATTGCTTTCTTTGCAGAGAATCTAGGGGCAGCTGTGGCAATGATGTCGGGAGAAGGATCTGTACAAGGAGTGGTTCGTTTCCTCCAAGTATCTGAGGACACCTGTGTTATCGATGGGACAGTGGATGGCCTGAGTCCTGGCCTCCATGGACTTCATATTCATGAATTTGGGGATAATTCTGCTGGCTGTGAAAGGTATTTGGGGGAAAGGGGGTGGGTGATCATTAAGACCCAGGAACTTTTTGTCAAAAATGTATTTAAAGCCTCAGGCTGCATTCACACTAGGGCATTTCAAATCGCGGGTGGAATCGCCGCAATTCTGCCCGCAATTTGAAAACGCGTTGTGAGAATGTGAAAACGTATTCTTATGTTCAGGTGCTATTCATTTCAATAGCACCTAAAAATGCACACTGTTTTTGCTGCGATCATGGGGCATGGACATTTTGAGCAGGTTCCCACGAATTTTCTTCTGGCTCATAGCCTTTCCACTTGATGAGGTATTGCGTTTGACCACCCCTTCTTCTGCAGTCAATAATCGCCTCTACCTCTAATTCCTCTTCCCCATCAATGTCCATGGCCTCTGTGGGTCTAGACCTACGATCTGAAAAAGGATCTGGAACTGCGGGTTTCAACAGAGACACGTGGAAAACAGGGTGCATTTTAAAAGATTCGGGAACTGCTAGCTTGTATGCAACTTCATTGATCTTATGTTCTACTTGGAAAGGGCCCACGAATTTGGGTGCCAATTTCCTTGACGGGCATGCCAGTTTCAGATTGGTCGTCGCCAACCAAATGATCCCTGGGGTGTATGTCCAATTCCCCTCTTCTTCTTTTTTTGTCAAAAAATGTCTTGCTATCTCCCTGGGCTCTAGCCATTGTTTCAAGTAATTAATTTATTATTGGTCATGAAGAAATTTACGGTCTCTTGGGCCGCTGGGACTGAGTTCTCCGGGACCAGATCTGGCAGGAAAGTAGGGTGGAACCCATAGTTGGCGAAGAACGGGGATTGATTGGTGGCAGAATGGTTCGCATTATTATAGGCAAATTCTGCTATTGGCAGAAGTGTCAGCCAGTCATCGTGCAGAAATGAAGTGTAAGATGTAAGATATTGTTTGAGCGTTTGATTGGTCCGCTCAGTCTGTCCGTTAGTTTGTGGGTGATGCACCGAAGAAAAAGACAGCTTGATTTCCAAACCCTCGCATAAAGCCTTCCAGAATTTGGACGTAAACTGAACTCCCTGATCCAAAACAATATTCTTTGGCACTCCGTGAAGTCTTACTATCTCCTTAATGAAGACCTGTGCCGTTTCGGAAGCGGATGGTGTCTTTTCTAGTGGGAGGAAGTGGGCCATCTTAGAGAGACGGTCCACTACTACAAAAATCACGGTGTGATCCTGCGATGGTGGCAGTTCCATAAAATCTATGGAGATCATGCTCCAGGGCCAGTCAGGTATTGGCAAGGGTTGCAGCAGGCCCCAAGCCCTGTCTCTGGTGGGTTTATTCCGATTGCAAATAGTGCAAGTTCTAACGTACGTTTCACAATCTTTGGCCATACTTGGCCACCAAAACGTGCGTCGTGCCAATTCTAGGGTCTTGTGTATTCCAAAGTGACCCGCCAATGGATGATCATGACAATAGCCCAAAACCAGGGTCTGAGCTTCCTTGGGTACCAGGATCTGTTCCCCTCTCCACAAGAGACCTTCCCTGCTCTGTATTGAGATTCCAGGTAGATCAGGAACCCTGGTGGACGCAGCCTGTAGTTTGGACAAAAGCTCAGACTGGAGCAGTAAGAAACTATCTGCTGACAAGATGGTATCTGGTTTGGGTGTCTCTTTAGGGTCTTCAAACATCCGGGAGAGAGCATCCAGTTTCGTGTTTCTAGACCCAGGTTGATAGGTTATATGTAGATTGAACCTAGAAAAGAATAATGCCCATCTGGCCTGGCGTGGTCTGAGGTGTTTAGCTGTCTTCAGATATTCTAAATTTTTATGGTCGGTGTAGACCAAAATGGGGTGTAGGGCTCCCTCTTATAGATACCGCCACTCCTCTAATGCTGCCTTTAATTGCTAACAATTCCCGATCCCCGATATCATAATTCCTTTCCGAGGGGGAGAGCTTCCTTGAAAAGCAAGCTAGCGGGTGCATAAGTTCCTTTGCACCTACCCTTTGCGACAATATTGCTCCTACAGCAACTTCTGATGCATCCACCTCTAATGTATATGGTAATGATACTTCAGGGTGGCTCAAGATGGGAGCTGCTGTGAACAGTTTCTTCCAGGCCTCAAAGGCGGCCTGTGCTGCTGGGGTCCACTGAAAACGTACCCCCATCTTTGTGAGTTGGGAGATGGGGGATACCAGGCCTGAGAATTTTTTTTTTATAAATTTCCTATAAATATTGGCAAAACCAATAAATCTCTGAACCCCCTTCTTATCCGTGGGGGCCGGTCATTCTAAAATTGCAGTGATTTTCTGGGGGTCTATAGCGATCCCAGTGGTGGAAATGATTAGACCCAAAAACAAGATACTACGCTGCTCGAAACTGCATTTTTCGGCTTTGGCATAGAGCCCGTGCTGGCGAAGTCGCTCCAGCACGCTCCTGACATGTCCCCGATGCGCCTCCAGAGACGAGGAAAAGATCAGAATATCGTCTAGATAAACAATTACAAAAAATCTCTAAAAATATCATTCACGAAATGCTGAAACATGGCTGGTGCATTACATAACCCAAATGGCATAACTAAGCATTCGAAGTGCCCGAATCGAATGCGAAAAGCGGTTTTCCACTCGTCCCCTTCGCGTATACGGACCAGGTTATAAGCGCCCGAGATCGAGTTTTGAAAAAATAGATGCTGTCTTTAGCCTTTGGAATAACTCAGCGACCAAGGGAAGGGGGTAGCGATTCTTGACTGTGATCCTATTTAAGTCCCTATAATCGACACATGGCCTCAGGGACTGGTCCTTTTTTTTTCAACAAAAAAAATTCCTACCACAGCTGGTGATGTGTAAGGGCGGATAAATCCCTTCCGAAGGCTCTCATCAGTATATTCTTTCAATGCCCCTAGCTCTTGTTCTGACAGAGGGAAGATTCGGCCAAATGGTATTTCAGATCCCGGGAGAAGGTCAATAGGACAGTCGTAAGCCCGATGCGGGGGAAGAATATCTGCTCCCCGTGGGCTAAAAACGTCAAGAAACTGATGATAGGCCGAAGGCACAATTTGGGCTAATTCGGTATCGGTACTCACACATAACAAGGTTGGTGTATCTAGTGGTAACCTGGGTAAGCAATGCTCCTGACAATAAGGTGAGCAAAACTGAATCGACCCGGCTTTCCAGTCAATTTGGGGGTTGTGAGCTCATAGCCAGGGAAGCCACAAAATAACTGGAAATAGGGGGGACGCAATGGCGTCCAAACGGAGAAGTTCTTGATGACCTGCCACTGTGGTGTGTATAGGAGGGGTCTCCCTATCTACCGTCCCCGATTTTATTCGAGACCCATCGGCCAAAAAAATGTTCAGGCCTTGCTCCTTGGTGAGCAATGGAATTTGCTGCTGAACTGCAAAGCTAAGGTCAATAAAACAGCTACACGCCCCGGAGTCAATATTAGCTGTCACTTGTACAATTCTTCCGGGGAGCTGAAAAGACACAGGCACAGCTAAGTGAGTGGAGTTGCCTGTGCACGCAGGAGATATAGCAGAAATAAAGGAAGAGCACTTAGGGAACTTCTCTGGACAGGAGCACACAATGTGACCCGCTGCTCCGCAGTAGAGGCATAGATTGTTCGACCGGCGTCTCTGGCGTTCTTCTGTTGAAAGGGAAGGCTGTATCAGACCGAGCTGCATGGGCTCAGTCCCATCTGACAGTTCCGGACTCCGATTGCCGACAGTGGTACCCTTGGCAGCATCCAGGTGGGTCTTGACCCCTGGCTGGACCTCTCCTGTCTCCGTTCCCGCAACCTGCGGTCAGTCTGGATGGCCCAGTCTATTAGGTCTTCCAAGGAGTCAGGTACTCCTACTCTTGCCAATTCATCTTTAAGCGGGTCAGACAACCCTAACCGAAATTGATGACGCAAGGCTGCGTCATTCCACTGTCTCCGCTCCAACGCCTAAATTCCGCTGCATAATCCTCCGCAGCCCAGCGTCCCTGCTGTAAGGTATAGAGGGCTGCCTCAGCCAAGGCAGCTCGATGCGGGTCATCATAGAGTTGCGCCATTGCTTTGAAAAAGGCAGCAATGGAGTTCAGGTGTGGGTGGCGAGTTTCCATCAAATGGTGAGCCCATCCCTGGGGTTCACCCTGCAACAAGGATATAATGAACCCTACCTTCACAGATTCAGACGAAAAAGTCCTGGGTTGTAGATCAAAATATAGCTGGCAGGAGTTCTGGAAGGCCCTGAACTTTCCTCGATCCCCATTGAAACGTTTGGGTCTTGGCACTCGCGGTTCTGGCGGGGGGATGGAGAACGCTGCTCCAGCGGAAGGTTCTGTGGAACCCCTGGCAGAAGGCGCACTAACCGGGTCTGATGCTATGGGAGCAGGTGCGGCTAGGCTCTGAACACGTCCCTCCAAATGCTTATATCCTTCCTTTAGCGTTTTATTGGCTTGTGTGAGCGCCGCCAGGTGTTGACACATATCTTCTCAGGGAGAGGGTCCTCCTCCAGACTCTGTCATGGCCGTATTGTTCTGTTATGGACCAGCCGGCGGTAGCCTCTAGCGCTCCACAGACCGGGATTCCCTAAGGCGCGGAATCTAAGCCCCGACCTGCTTGTTCACCAGGGCCCCTGATGGTGGGGATGGACTTGAAGCAGGCCGAAACCAGGTCGCGGCCCCTGGGTGCAAACAGCTGTGGTAGAAGCACTTGCCGGTGGTATATAGCAGGTGAGAGCCTGATGTGAGGAGGCGGAATGAGCGAAGTCAGACAGGCCAGGTCGGTAACGGTGGAGGCAGGATGGTACAAGCGGCAGGCAGAAGAATAAACAGGTCACAGACCGGGTTCGGTAACGGGAGATCAAACGTGCAGGATTTGGCAGGAAAATGGTCAGACAAGCCAAGGATCCGAGCAGGAGACAGTCAGCGAATCAGGGTCAGGCAGGGTCGGCAACAAGGCAACCTCTCAGGAAAAACAGGATACAGGTAAAGACCATACGGCAACTTGAGCATAGCCATAGCCTGTTTAAATAGGGCGCCCTGTGCCCTCATTGGTGCCAGGCACGCGTCCGCGATCACGAGTGCGCATGCGCGACCGCCATTGCCGTCGCAGGCGCCCAGGTCCTAATGCCCGCATGTTAGTGCGCCACGGTAAAGCCTGGGGTCCCTGACACAGCGATTCCGCCCGCTATTTGAAATTCCCTAGTGTTAATGGAGCCTGACTTTTTTTTTTTTTTTCCAGACCAGCAGATGTAAGGTTATGCTTTGGGGGCTAAGAATATGCATGCATCATACATACTAGGGGGGTACAACTGGGGGAATCAATGGTGGAGAAGGATCTGGGAGTTCTGGTAGATCACAAGCTTAATAATGGCATGCAGTGCCAAGCTGCAGTTTCTAAAGCAAGCAAAATCCTCTCTTGTATTAAAAGAGTTATAGAGAGAGGTATAGAGAGATAGAGAGAGAGATCATGCTACCCCTGTACAAATCATTAGTAAAGCCTCATCTGGAATATGCAGTTCAATTTTGGGCACCAATTCACAAAAAGAACATTGGGGAACTGGAGAAAGTACAGAGAAGGGCAACCAAACTGATAAGAGGCATGGAAGAGCTCAGCTATGAGGAAAGATTAAAGGAACTGAATGTATTCTCTCTTGAGAAGTTGAGATTAAGGGGGCATATGGTCAACATGTGTAAATACATCAGTGGTTCATATAGTGAACTTGGTGTAGAGTCGTTCACCCTGAGGTCATCACAGAGGACAAGGGGGCACTCTTTAAGTCTGGAGGAAAATAAATTTAATCTCCGAATACAGAAAGACTTCACAGTACGAGCTGTGAAAATGTGGAATAGACTCCCTCAAGAGTTGGTTCTGGCCGCCAGCTCAGTGGATTACTTTAAAAAAGGTCTGAATTCTTTCTTGGATACACAGAATATAACTGGGTACTAACATTTATAGGTAAAGGTGATCCAGGGAATATCCGATAGCCTCTCTGGGGATCAGGAAGGAATGCTTTCCTCTGCAGGAGCAAATTGGATCATGCTTTGCTGTTGTGGGTTTTTTTTTTTTTCCTTCCTCTGGATCAACTGTGGGTATAGGATTATAACTTTTTTTTTTTTTTTTGGTTGAACTGGATGGACTTTTGTCTTTTTTCAGCCAGACTAACTATGTAGCACCAGGGACAGTACCTACAATGAATGAAAAATGTCCTTTGTGCTGGTGGCTGCTGTGTTGCTTGAAATCGTCAATCTTTTGTCCTTCGCAGTTGGAATCTTCCAGTTCTGCAGGGGTCAATACAAGTGGCTAGACCCATCACAGGATCTTTTGGTGCTATCGGTTCCCACACTGAAAAGCACATTATGAATGGAGGAGGCAGACCATTCATTTATCCACCTGTCCTCATAACACTTTCCACCAGTAATACAGACTGCCATAAAATGGAATGAAGGCAACGCTAATGCATCTCTCCCGGAAAGTTGCACATTTGAAATTTATGTCAGAAGTACACGTGCAAGTAAATGCAAATAAGCATCAGTGTTTACAAGAGCACGGCCACGTACAGTTGTTGTACACAGGCACAATTTGAATTTTTTTCAGGTATTTACCAAAACAGATTCAAGCTATAGTCAAGCTAATGGATATGGGCTGAAAGTGCACACTCTGAGGTTTAATTTGAGAGTATGTACATCCAAATTGGAGGAAGGGTTTAGGAATGGCAGCTCTTAAGAGTAGCCACCCCCCCTTTTTCAAGGGACCAAAAGTAATTGGACAATTGAATAAAAAGCTGTTTCGTGGCCAGGTGTGGGCTACTCCTTTGTTATTTGTCCATCAATTAAGCAGGTAAAAGATGCCTGTGTCCAAGTGTGTGTGTGTGTGTGTGTGTGTGTGTGTGTGTGTGTGTGTGCGCGCGCGCCCGCTCCACCCTTTGCAGCTATAACAGCTTCTACTCTTCTGGGAAGGCTGTCCACAAGGTTTAGGCGTGTGTCTATGGGAATGTTTGACCATTCTTCCAGAAGCGCATTTGTGAGGTCAGGCACTGATGTTGGACGATGTAATGCCTATGAAATGTGTTGGCCTTGGACCCTTTTGTTTCTTGGGTAATTTTTACAATAAAGCATTGTTGCCCCAATGCCAGGAGCATGAGAGGTGACTGGTGTCATTTCTCTAAGCTAAAGGAACAGAGTCACCATAAGAGTCACAAGATATTCTGCTTAGAGCAAGATAAAAACTTGTTTGTGGGATTGAACGTGTTTACGACATCTAGTAATCTCACATTCGAAGATAAGAACTTGTTTAAAGATGTCTACTTGCTTGAGAAGTTAAAAGTTTAGGGTAGATGAGAAAAAGTTTAGGGTAGGTAAGAAGCTGATCTGAAGCAAAACTGTGACTTTTCAGATAACTATGTGGACTCAATATGGTGGCTGAGCGTGACTGTTATCCTCACAGAACGTTTGTGCTAGCTCCTCCTAGAGTGGGTATGGCGCCCGCCCACTTATAGAAAGCTGCCAGAAAAATGGTTTAAAAGCCGGGAGTTTAAACAGGTTCGATTAGGAAGCCCTCCTAGTTGCCAGAGGATGCTCTGATGCTGGGACTCTTGCCAAGGCTATATGGGCTCATCAATTGGTTGCGTTTCTCCCCGTGACCCCCTGGGCAGTATGGTTCCGATGTGATTTGTTCCTTCCCGCCTTCACATAGCTTTGGTAATGTCTTAATTCTATGCTGTGATGCTGTCAAATAATATGTCTATTTCATACTGTAATGCTCACATTATTATTGGTATGTGTTAATGCAGATTGTGATAACTATAAGATATATCCTCCTGTGTGTCGTGTGATAATAAAAGTGGAGGTTTTGACCGTGCAAGAATATTGCAGTTGGATTCTGTTATTTCTTGAAGTGCTGAGTGAATGCTATCATGTGCCAGGGCAGGTATTCATTTGGTAGAGGGTCTTTCAAATCCGTAGAATATGTAATGGTGTAAATACTGATTAAAAGTACCTGTGTGTGAATACCTGTCGAGTGTGTGTGTGTGTGTGTGTGTGTGTGTGTGTATATGTATATGTATGTATGTATGTATGTATGTATATATATATATATATATATATATATGACTTGCTTTTAGTTATTGCACCCATGTAGCAGAATACATTTTGGCCTAAATTTATAACTGACTTTGAGTTTACTATATGTTTTTTATAGCTGAAAGTAAAAAATTTTGTTTTTCTTCAAAATTTTTGGTGTTTTTTTGTTTATAGCGTGATAAATAAAAACGCACAGGTGATCAAATACCACCGAAAGAAAGTTCTATTTGTGTGAAAAAAGACGTAAATTTCGTTTGGGTGCAGCATTGTATGACCGCGGAATTATCAGTTGAATTAGTGCAGCGCCGAGTAGTAAAAAGAGGCCTGGTCATTAAGGGGGGTAAACTCTCAGGAGTGCAAGTGGTTAAAATGTGCTCTTTTTAATTTTTTTGAGCAGTGTATATAAAACTGTGTATGTGTAACATTGCTTTTATTTTTCTATAGCTGTGGTGGACATTATAATCCTCGTGGCAATAATCATGGAGCTCCTGGAGAGGCAGACAGTGTAAGTGGTTCTTTAATTTAATTTTTTTATTTTTTTTTTACTTTTAGGGGCCCAATAAATTAGGTATGCTATTGCATAAACCACAAATCAATTTACATTGAGTGGTTTTAAAAGATTTTTAATGTTATGTTTAACAATAAGGTGCAAATTCGATGTATTTTTAAACTGTTTTTTTTTAGACCTCTAGCCAACCAGTTCAAAGAAATCCAGCAGAAATGTATGTTTTTGTGCGTTTTTTTTATAGAACATATGATTCTGAAAATATATCCTTTTAGAAAATCAGGTTGTATTCATATTACTTTATATAAACTGCAAGAGGTATTTAAAAGAAGCTTAGTGCTGATAAAACATGGAGGTGCTCACTTCTTCCCTTCCCTGAAAATGCTACTAATCATGTAGTAATTTCTCTTTCAATGGCCTAGAACAATTATGCAGATCAGGAAATCCAACTTTGTTTGCTGCAGAATCCAGACAACCAGGCAACTAGTATTTTTAAAACGAATGCCAGTCTATATATTTTTTTTTATTACAGGTTTATGTTAAATGGAAAATGTAAAAATGTTTTCAGTGAACATATTTTGAATATTTTTGTAGTATAGATCATCCACTGGTGGCAGAATAGATTAGTAGCAGCAATGAATCTTTCTAACTGCTCAGCAAACATAAGATTCCAGACCTGTAGGGAGTATATTGTTGCATCAGCCAACCTGTTGACTTGCACTGTGAGATGAAGCAGTAAAGCATAGCCATTGTTTTACCCTGTAAAGAAGGAAGCCGAGCCTACCTATGTAATAAGCAAGTATAGCCCAAATGTACAGTACAGTAAAAAAATACAAAGTATACTGAAACTTTTTTTTTATTTAACCCACATTGAAATATTATTTTCAAGGTGATCTATGTTATATATGCCAGCAAAAGCATGTCTGCTTTAGAAAGGCTAGGGTTGGGGATATTCCAAACAATTCTAAAGAAGTGTCCTTGGGAGTATGTGCAGGAGAGGCATGTGGGACAGGTCACTGAGAGATTGATGTATATCCAGTGCAGACTCCTCAGTGAGGGGTTAATGTGCATACACTGCTGACAAGTCACTGAGGGTTTAAAGTGGTATTAAAGCCTACCACCCTTTTTAAAATCACCCCTGCAGTGTTATGCCATAATGTGCTATCATGCAGTTCACACTAGCACATTATGACATACTTCCCTTTTAAAATGAATCCTTCTGGTGCTGTGCTGTCACAATTGCCAACACTCCCATCTTTGTCTGGCATAACTTAACTCACACAAAGTGAGGGTTGACATTTACATTAACAAACTTTGCTGTGTATGAAAATGACTAGAGAGTGTTGTGTTGTGTGGGCCATCGCACTGTTGGCATTGATACTGGCAAGTGTAGCGTGTGTGGTCAGGGCAGGCTACAGAGGAAAGACCAAAGAGTGTTCTACAATACACGTACATTCTTGCGCTACAGATTCTGACAAACAAAGCAGCCTCTCCTCCCCTTCCCACACAGTTACTGAAACTTCCACATGATACCATAAAATAAGATATCTAAAATAAAATAAAAACAAAATCCCAAAACAACTTTCTTTATCATCTATTGAGGCACAGCCACCTACAGAAGGATTCGACACTGCCAAAAAAAAATTAAAACGTTTATACAAGTACAGGATCACCCCTCGTACCACTACATATACCAGATTTTTGCTAGTGTCTTTTTAAGTTGTACTGTACTGGACTAACCTACTTCTTTTTCTTTTATATTTTCTTCAATAAGACTCTTCTCTACACCGCTGCTAGAGCTGATCTCTATGATTAGACACTCTGGAATGGCTGTCTGGAATGGCTGTCTGCAGTCTATCTTTTGAAGTGCTGTCCAGACCCCATTCTGGTAACAAGTTTGTCATGAAGCGTTTTGAAAATTCAGAACTGCTGGCATTGCCTCAACGCTTATCTTGTCTGAAAACATACTTTGTGAGAAGGCCTATTGGGCCTGAGCATCAGGATGTACTGCAAATTTTGTAGGTGGTGAAGTACCTTTTACATTTCCCACCATTTTTTTGTTGATATCATATCCTGGGGGGAGTGTTGCGTGTATTCCCTTTCCCACCATACAATGAATGACATACCCACTGCTACTCCTGCTTGCAGAAGAGTCACCTGGCACTCCAAATTCTCAGTTTTTTCCTGCTACCCATCTACAGTCATCTGACCGTTACCAGCCACCAACAACATGTATGTTTCTAGACATAGAGGGGACAGTTCTACTGCAAGGGGTGATCCCAGCTCACACTTCCCTAATTGCTCCTGGGGATGGCTGTTCTCTGCCTTCTGAAGGTGTTCATGCTTACAACCCAGAATCCTTTTAATTGATGCTCATAGAGTCTTATTTGCTATTAAAGATCTGCCAGTTCCGCTGAGTGTGGCCAAGTGTCCTGCCTTAGCGGCCAGGGTTTTTACTGCAATCACACAGGACTTTGTTGCCCAATTCACACAATTTCTGACTTTCTCTGACCGAAGAGGTTTTAAGCGAGCTCCCACAGCTTCCCGTGCAGATTCTATGGCTGATCTGCCTGTAGCCCTAGAGGCTTCTGATCCATCATTTGCAGGAACAATTAACAGTTCTGACTTGCTTCAGTCTGTGTCTAATGAGATTTTTCTTGAGGAGTTGCAGTCTTCTGCTATTATTCCAGAATTAAGAGACTCTTGTTTTGGCTCTTGTCAATGCGTTGCTTACCACTCTGAAACTGGAGGAGCAGCCTGCTGTCTCCAGTCTTGGGTCTTTCTGAGCCCCTGAAACTGTAAAGACCTTTCCATTGCACCTGCTCCTTGATGGCCCAAGTGTTAGCCTTAGTGCATTTTTATGGCATCCATGTTGTGGAATACTGGGGTGACCTGAGAGAAAAAAAAAATAGATGACACATGATCTGTTGGACAATGCCCCTCTGATTGTCCAGATATTTCAGCTATTCAGCTGGATTCTGGATCTTCAGAAGTGGACACTGGAGTCTGCTCATCATCTTCAGGTATCTTAATCCGGGATGTTTCTTCTACAGAAAATCTTCATTCTTTCTGATCTCATATTCTTAACCGACTTTCAGACAACTCCTGAAGTGAAGGACATCTTTGGGTAAGCTTCTTTGAGGCAATCCCTTTGCTCAGGACTCTCCCCAGATTGTCTAAGCACTACAATCTGTTATTATAAGACAAGTTAAACAAGGTTCTGAGCAGATCAATTTGTCTGCCACTGGAAATCAGGTAGTCCTTGGTCATGTGGAACAGTCTTTCAGCTCTGGAGTAGCAGAAGTCCTCCTTTTCCACTTTCTTGATGATGCTATCATTGGACATCAGCCTGGGGAAGAGACATAGGCTAGTGCAGGGGCCCTCATTGTCATAGAACTCTTGTCTCTCAGTCTACATCCTGCAGTTTTATGATATATGCTTGTTTTTACATTGCTGGCCCATCTCCTTGGCATTTTACCTGATCTCAATCCAGTTGAAGGAAGAGGAGATCTTGCTGTAACAAGAAAAGTAGTTTTAATCCTGACCTCAGCAGAGCTTCATGTTCTGTTTCTGTTTGGTATGCTCATCTCAGGTGCAGACAGCTGACTCTTCTCTAACTGTTAAGGCTTCTCTAACTGTTTACATCTGGATATGGGGCAGCGGTCGTTACACCTGGGTGCAATTCAGGACCTAGGTTACAGGTCGAGGATGTTGGATGTGATCTCCCTGATATCTTTGTTAAGCTGCATGTTGAACAGATTTGTCATTAGATGCAGGAATATTCTAGTAGTTGCAGTGGATGCTGTGGTAACGCAACAGGATTTATATGCCCATATCTAGGCTTTACCTCCTCCTACAAGTGCTCCTCACCTCTTTTGAAGACTTGTAATGGAGGACTTTTGGTGATCTTTCTTTCATTGGATTGACTCAGGCAAATGTACTTCTATGACTATTTCTTTGCGGGCTCTAACAGATCGGATTTGGGGAGTCAGTAGTGTCTCTAAATCTGTGATTCTTACGATGCTCAAGAACAAAGGCTATTTCAACAAGGTTTAATGGGGGCTTGACCCTATGGCTGTCGTCCCCTTCTTGTAGATATGAACTAAGCAACTCAAGTTTAAATTCTTCCTTGCTATCTTTGGTTAAGAATGTTAACCTACTATCAGTTGCTCAAGTTCTTATATTGAAAGTTCCCATGTAACTTACAGAATTTGTCCCTTGTGACTCTCTGGGATCAAACGTGGGTCCTCTACATTTTCAGGAACTACCATTGGACTTCCTAGAGGCGATTCTAATTGACTTTCAAGATGTTCTTTCCTGGTAGTTTTTACCACTGCGAGGTGTCTGAACTGACAGTCTTTCCATGTGTGGAACCCCATTTCTTTTTGGACCTGTAATAGGATCAGGTGAGATGTGCCTTGTACCTTCTTCCAAGCTAGGTCAGTTTCAGATATATTCTGATATTCTCTCTTCAGTTCTTCTGTCCTGCTCTAGGTTCTCCAAGCTGTTCTTTCTTGTTTGACTGTGGTTGAGCCTATGAATCTCTCTCAGCCACTGACTCCTTTTTTTGTCATCCCAGATAGACCCTGTAGAGTGAATCAAATACGCCACCATTGTGGACAGTTCAGGTAGACCAGCTTCCAAACATATGGTCATAATCATCAATGTTTTCTTCTTTCCCTGTCAAGACATACTTCACTTGCCTTGTGAGTGTTTCTTGATCTTCCAGCATCAAACATTGGTTTCCCAGTGCTAGACCACCACCTGGCCTTCTGATTTCATGTTTTTTGTCAAGTGGGGGTTGTTGCCTCATCTGGTACTAGCTTTGGGCATATGGTTCTTTAGGTGGCTCTTAAGCTTTTTTGTTGTTTGCATTGAATATATTAGCAATTGTTTATTGTGTTGCCCATCCCTCCGGCCGCTTTTGGACATACCAAAGACAAAAGATTTCTGTGTACCTTTAGTGAAAGAGAAAGAAAAAATAGGATTTTTATACTCATGAAATCCTTTTCTTGGGGTCCATTGAGGGACACAGGTCACACCACTTTGTGTTTTTGATTTTTCTCTTGTTGCTACTCTCTTGTGTTTTTGATTATGCTCTTGATACTACTTTGATACAAAATTGAGGCATGCTGGTAGTGGAAGGGGTTATACTAGGCTGTACTACTTTTTATTGTTTGCTATTGTCCAATCCTTGAGTAGGCAGCAAGCAGTAGAACTGATATAGAAAAGATTTCCTGTGTCCCTCAATTGACTCCAAAAAAAGGAAAAATGCTATACTTCCCCTTAACATGAAATGGTCAAGTCTTTCAAAGCATGTAATCTAACATTGGTGTTAAAATGCATACACCTTGCATTGAAATACCTGTATTTATCTTAAAAACATGAGTGCTTGAACAGGGAGATGCCTTCATTTTACCACTCTTGTATGCATGGTTTGTGGGACAGTTTTAAAGCACGCTTGCCATGAAGAAAAAAAAAATCAGCCCTTTCTATTCGTGAGTCTATTCTTGCAAGTTCTTCAGACATCTGGCCAGTACTGCAGTTAGCTTGGATTAGTGTGTTTTTTTTTTTTTTTTTGCTTTTTTGTTTTTTTTTATTGTGCACATCAAACTCCATTTATTACTTTTTATTTACCCATCAAGACTGTTAACATAGATTTAGGTTGACATTTTAACATAGGTCCAATTTTGGTAGTATGTGTCCTAAGTAAAAGCATGACAGATGAATTGGTTAACGATGTATATAATTATTTAGCAGTAGGTTTCTTTTGGACTGATGAACTGTAAGGGCTCATGCACATGGACCGCACTCTGCTTTCAAAATGTATATAAATGTTCAAGGTATAACAATAAAGTTGTTCTATACACAAAACATTGGTTGTTGTCCTTTTTGTTTCACACTAGGATGCATTACCCTAGCTTGCATGTAATTGACAGTACAAGAGTTTTTTGAAGTTAGACTATAGAAAGAAGTAAATGTTTGTGTGAATTGACGTAGAAATGCATTTTGATGCATGTATATAAATTCACAAAATATGTAGCATTTAACATTATATTGTGTGACGTAGAAAAAAAATTATGAGACATTAACAAAAATGGCTGTGTGCATGAGCCCTGTAAAGACTAATATGTTAATGCCGAACTCTATTCAGCTTGAAGTAAAAGAAATCCCTTACTCCACAGTCCTGCAGGAGTCATCACTCCAGTTTGTTTGATCCTAAATCAGAATGTGGGTGTACCCTGTATGGCATTATGTACAATTCAGGACTAGCAAAGGCTGCTGGTTCTGCATTGTACAGGATGCATTAACTAGATTAAATGGGCAGCATGAATGGAGAAGAGGAATAACTTCGAGGGATTGGATGTTAACACCTGAACTGGTTGGAAGGAAGCCTGCTGGACTGTGGAGTAATGATCTCTACTGGAGCTTCCTAGACTAAACAAGTATTATAACTTGTATATATGTGAAGTAAGGGGAGAGTCGTCTGGTTGCAGCTACCAGTTCATTATTAATGTTGAAATTTTCTTTTTAGCATATTGGAGATTTGGGAAATATCTTAGCTAGTGATGATGGGAGAGCAATGTTTAGAATTGAAAACAAACGGGTGAAGGTAAGGATCTTGGATGTTTATCCATATAATCATTTTGTATACAGTATTCAAAGACTTGTTTATACCAACCCCTTACTCAGCTGTACTTCGACAGTCAGTCTTTGTGGTATGCTAGTCCTGTGAGTCTTTTATATCATCATAGAGTTCAGTTTATATTAGTTTTAATAAATATCAAACATAAAAATATTCAAATAGTGGCACTCTCAATATCTCCTATTGATAGACAAACCAAAATTTGTTTCTTAACTTCTTCACGCCGGCCGCACACAAATGTGCGATCTCCCAACGTCTGGGCCTAGACACCTAGCGGCCGCACCTTTGCGTGCAATTAACAAAAACATATGTGCTGAGAGCGCGTGCTGCCAGCACTTATGTCAACTACAGCTATGTCTAATTATTTATTAAACAGGTGTCCAGCAGACAATTGATTATAAAAGGGCGTTACTTAACAAAGAAACCCTTACCATTTCATGCTGTCTGCAATGGCACCACATGGAAGAGAAATGTCACAAGGCCCAAGAAAGAAAATAATTTATTTACACAAGAAAGGTAAAGGCTACAAGAAGATCAGCAAAGCTTTACTTATCAGTCAGAATACTGTAGCAAAGGTGATACAAACATTTAACAAAGATGGTAGTTTGTTAAATGTTTGAACTCAAGGCTGTCACTTGCTTTTGGAATTCTACTTCCACCCCCTTCCAATAAAAATATCAAGCTTAATTCAGTTATTCACACTTGTTGCATTTAAAATGCATTTCATACTTTTTTTTTTCATTATTATTATGTGCAAACTGTATTAAACAGAGTATCATTTTGGAGTTTAGCTTTAACGGAGATCAGATTTATCCCTTACATTGTCTTATTTAGATAAAGTAGTTTGTACTTGAGAACTAGAAATCGTTTGCATAAATGTCAGCTTTGCCTTTATTTCATAGGTTTGGGATGTTATTGGACGTTCTTTATTAGTAGATGAAGGTGAAGATGATCTTGGACGTGGAAATCATCCTTTTTCTAAAATTACAGGCAATTCAGGCAAAGGGTAATATATTTATTATTATTATTATACAGGATTTATATAGCGCCAACAGTTTGCTCAGCGCTTTACAATATAACGGGAGACAATACAGCAACAATACAGTTCAATACAAGAGAGTTAGGAGGGCCCTGCTCCTTGGAGCTTACAATCTAAGATTTGAAAAGAGAACAAGAAATAAGACCCTAACAGTATCAAAATCAAGTTCTTAAAGTGAAATTTTAATATTGAGAGGTGTGCTTAGAAAAAGCTTCTTTTATTTATCTGGTTTAACTAATTTTTTAAATACTGCTTAAGAAGCGTTATCTGGGGTTGGACTTTTGTTTACTTACCGAAACGTCCATCTAAAACTACATATCCATCTAAAACCCATCTGTCCACATGATGACAATCCTAATATAGAGGACTAGGCGATTCAACAAAGTGGCAGACCATATTTGCTACTTAATCACTTGAGCAGCTCAGTGTACATTCCAAAGAAGACCATGAGCAGGCAGATATGTTTCTTTTATTGCAGAAGAGAGATTGCATGTCTCTTCTGCAACAAAGAGCCTGCCTGTTCACAGATGCTGAAAGTGAAAGTTCTGCTTTAAGGTGTGGTCTTCCAGGAAGCCTCATTACAATATGTAGGGTTCAGTCAATAATCCAATATGGAACAATTTACACCTCTGTGAACTTCTTAAATTGGAGGGGTTTGAGCATTAGCAAACTCACGGTACCATTGTGCTACACTCCTTGTATTTATAACATCCTAAACATGTATCACAATTTACACAAGTAGTTTAACCTTCCTAGACACTTTTTCCAATATCTCCAATTCCGTCATGTACTGACTTTACAGTCACGTAGGTATAACTTCAGTTTTGAAGAATTAACTGAATCTTTTGGAGGCATAAACTGTGTGTCCACAAAGAAAGGACTTTATATCTTCATTGACACGTGTGCAAGCTAAAAATGTTATGCCATCTAAAAATGTATAAGAGATGCACTCACTGGCCACTTTTATTAGGTACACCTTGCTAGTAATGCATTGGATCCCCTCTTACCTTCATAATTGCCTTAATTCTTCGTGGCATAGATTCAACAAGGTGCTGGAAACATTCCTTAGAGATTTTGGTCTATATTGACATGAGTTACTGTTGCCTTTCTGTCATTTCAAACCATTCTCCTCTGACCCCTGACATCAACAAAGCATTTTCGTCCACACAACTGCTGCTTACTGCATATTATTATTTTTTTTTTTTTTCAGACCATTCTCTGTAAACCATAGAGATGGTTATCTGTGAAAAATCCCAGTAGATCAGCAGTTTTTTAAATACTCAGACCAGCCCGTCTGGCACCAGCAACCATGTCACATTCAAAGTCACTATCCCCATTCTGATGCTCAGTTCGAACTTCAGCAAGTCGTCTTCACCACGTCTACATGCCTAAATGCACTGAGTTTTTGCTATGTGATTGGCTGATTAGCAATTTGTGTTGCAAACAATTGAACAGTTGTACCTAATAAAGTGGCTGGTGAATGTAGATAGAGGTCCATTTTCCTAAAAACGATGCAATGTACATTTTCTTGTACATTTACATATTCCCTACACAGAAGCTTACTCAGTTTTTTTGCATAGAGCAGTGGTCACTAAATGGTGGACCGCGGTCCGGAACCAGACCAAGGGACAGTCCCATCCAGACCACAGCCACGCCACCGCTGGGTGCCCTCCCTCAGGGCCGTCGGGCTTAGGATGACCGGGCTGCACAGCAGAAGGTAAGCGGCGCCCACGGTCTGGACGTGGCTAATACAGACCGCGGCCGCCTCTCACCTCCCGCTGCGTGGCTATGCCTAAAGTAGGGCCGACAGGAGGAGCGGAAGTGACAGCTCCAGTGACAAGCAGGAAGCGCCGTTGGCACAGGGACACCTCTTTGGTTGGCCACTGCACTAAAGGGACAACAGCGGCCTTTCTTAATTGCCCGCCAGCACACTGTGACAGGTCTGTAACGGTGGTGGATGGGCTGTCTCTACTGGACGGGCTGTCTCTTTGTTGGAAGGGCTGTCTCTTTGTTGGATGCGCTGTCTCTTTGTTGGATGGGTTGTCTCTTTGCTTGACGGACTGTCTCTGTGCTGGATGGTGATGTCTCTTTGCCCAGTTGAGTCCAGCAAAGAGACATCCCAATCCAGCAAAGAGACAGCCCAGTACAAGAAGAGACATCCCCATCCAGCAGAGAGACATCCCTGTCCAGCAAAGAGACATCCCATCTTTGCTATATATTTGCTGTGTTGTTAGGGGCGCTGTAAAAGGGAGCAGTGATGTGAATGGAAATGAGGACACTGTGGGACTTCTTTAAAGAGGGGACTGTGATGTAGAGGGGACTACAGTGTTATATCGCTAACGAGGTTCGGACCTCTGCTGGAAGGAAATTTTGCTGACTGCACCTCCATAAATTTTAATTCAAGACCCTAGCATAGAGTGTAGCACACCACATTATTTTGCTTTTTGTAAAAGGTTTTTTGATTTTACATTTTTTAGTGATCTAATAGAAAAAAAAAAAATAGAAATGTATGGCAAGTTAGTTTTTATCTAGTCAGATCTGTGACTGGCCTGTTTTAGTTCCAACAGAACTATAAAAGCTCTTTGCCACCAGACTCTACACCAGAGGTGCCCAACCTTTTGAAGAACAAGGGTCACTTAAGTGACTTGGTAACTGATTGCGGGAAACAATGAGCAGTGGACACGGACATGACAGGTCCGTGTCCACTGCATATGCAGATCGGACACAGCCTAGTCAGGCCCTCTGATCTGATCCACCCAGACATAAGGGGACAGATCCTCTTCTGTTTTTTTTTTTTTTTTTTTTAGCAGATCAAATTGGAGGTAAGTGGGTGTAATTGGACACAAGTCCGTTTACAGTTTCTGCTCCATAGAGGTGAATGGAAGGTCCGGACAGGTGGACCCGATCGGACCAGTCGTATGAAAGGGGCCTAAGACTGCTTTCACACTGATGTGCTGCGGTTTACCTGCACTGTGGATGCAGTGCACTTGTGGCTTTCCTGCAGGTTAGCTGCACATTGCCGTAGACTTCCATTATATCCTGCAGGTGTGGTGCACTTTCTGAAAGCTTATCAAAACTCCTTTTATTCAGGAGTTTTGGTGCACTTTCACAAAGCGCACCAAACACGCAGGTAGTAACAGATGTTTATGGCTCAGTGCAGGTAACAAGGGGATCGATTTGAAAGCAGCCCAGTAACCACTGCAAAACGGAAATGCCCATTAATACACTGTGATTTTAGTAATAAACTGACCTTTAATAACAGTCTTTCATTTAGGAATCACTCTTTCTTCAGGTATCGCTGGCTGTTGCTGTCCCAGGTGGAGTGCATGTGGTATCATTTTGCCTGTGACAGGATCCGGCGCTATACAGGAAGCATTGGCTTATGCAGCTCTGCTTCCTCTACCACAACACTGATGCTCTATGATGGCGGGTTGACAACCCACGCCCTGGGCTTTCCGACCCGCTATCCCAGAGCAGGAGGTCACGGGCCACATCAGAGGGCTCCACGGGCCACATATGGCTCATGGGCCACTGGTTGGGCACCTGCTCTAGTTCGTTCTATAAGCCTATACTTGGAATCTCAGTTTTGGGTATACTGACTTTTGAAATGACTAATAGAGGCTTGTCTAGTGGGCAGTTTAGGATGAGAACAAATTTCCCTGATTGTCAAACTGTTAATGTAGAAAAGTTGACCTAATTCACTTTTCCTTTTAATCTCTATCCATAACCCTATTTAAGCCTGTGAGGATTTTTTGTAAACTAGGGAAGCCAAAACTATATTCATTCTTCCTAACTAAAGTTTCATTTTTACTAGCTTGGCCTGTGGAATTATTGCCCGATCTGCAGGTCTTTTTGAGAATACAAAGAAAATTTGTTCATGTGATGGAGTTACTATCTGGGAAGAAAGAGACCATCCAATTGCTGGACCAGGACGAAGAAAACAAGACACTCATGCTAATCTGTGAGAAAAAAATCTGCCTAAATTGTTAGCTTGCATTACATCATCCACAATAAATTTACATCTAGAAATTGATAGTTGAGATGTAAAATTTTTCAATTACATTTGTCTTTTTTGAGATCTGTGTGACATTTCTTGCAATGTGCTAGAGAATGCTGCAATATGTATAGTTTTATTATTTTAGGTACTTCTATAGCTCTGTCAATTTACGCAGCGCTTTACATATATATTGCACATTCACATCAGTCCCTAACCCTCAGGGGGTGTACAATCTAAGGTTCCTAACTTACATTCATACACATATTAGGGCCAATTTAGACAGGATCCAGTTAACCTACAAGCATGTCTTTGGAGTCTGGGAGGAAACCGGAGTACCCAGAGGAAACACACGTTGGCACAGGGAGAACATGCAAACTCCAGGCAGCTGGTGCCATGGTTGGGATTCGAATCAATGACCCTAGTACTGCTAGAAAAAAGTGCTAACCATTTAGCCGCTGTGCTGCCCCAAATTATGTCTGTGTGCAACGCACCAGCATCAGCTACAAATATCCAGAGAAAGTACGCAGAGAGATGTTTAGCTGCTATACGTTTAGCTGCTATGGGCAGCACAGTGGCTAAATAGTTAGCACTTCCGCCTGGCAGTACTAGGGTCCTTGGTTCGAATCCCAGCCACGGCACCTCCTGCTTGGAGTTTGCATGTTCTCCCTGTGCTTGTGTGGGTTTCCTCCGACACTCCAAAGACATGCTGGTAGGTGAATTGGATCCTGTCTAAATTGTCCCTAGTATGTATGAATGTAAGCTAGGGACCTTAGATTGTACACACCTTGAGGGTTAGGGACTGATGTGAATGTATAATATGTACGTAAAGTGCTGCGTAAATTGACGGCGCTATAGAAGTACCTTAAATAAATAAAAATAAATATATGTTTCTGCTGCACAGTTTCCATTGTATCCTGGCTTTAAAGGTGGCCATGCATGGAGCACAATTTGTCTAGTAATTAATAAATCAGCTGAAATTCAAGCCATGGGTGGCCCTGTTGACATCCTCCCACCCAGCATACTTCAATGTGAAAATTGAAGGATCTGGCCAAACAAATGTCAGCTAAACAGCAACTGGATCTATCATATGCAACCACTGTTCAGGTATTCTAACCGCTACAGGTTTCGGTTGTCGGTAAACAATAGCAACAGGGGAGATTTTGCTATCTATGCTGCTTAGCAGGGCTAAATGACAGAAATCTTACAGTGTATGGCCAGCTTAAAGTATAACAAAAGGCAAAAGTTTTTTTTTTAGTTTTGAACAGAGTGGAGATGGATTAGAACCCCTGTCAGTTTTATTTCCCTGCCTATGCTCTGTTATGAGATTCACCCTCTCAATTTGCCACCATTATCATTGAAAGTAAAAGTAAAGAAAATTCCAAATATTGTGTTGTCCCCAGAAAAGTAATGGAGGGGAAATCTTCCAATGGGAACACTAGTTTTGGTAACTTGGGGGGGGGGGTCCAAAGGGATTCCCTTAATTTGCAGGGATTTCCTCTCACTTTCTGTTTGGCTATGGGACAGGAATTGAAGGGAAATCTTCAAAATGGGACATAGATGGCAAAAAAGGGAGGGGTTATAACCCTCCCTTGTTCTATTCAAAATGGGAAAAAAAGTTTTGCCTATAGTTCTGCTTTATAGCTGAACTCCAGCCTTCTGTCACTTTAAAATAGTTTGTTTGGACGAACTGGTCCAAACAAACCGTTTACTTCATTAACAGATTTGTCTGCTGTGAGCGCTGTATTAATAATCTATGTAGCATCATCTACATACAGTATAGTATACAGTGCTGTGTTCTTCGTGTCCTGCTCCTGGAAAAAAATTGTGTCAGGCTGATCACTGCTCAGCCATTCACAGGACTCCTTGTAATTTTATCAATGAGTAAAAGGCCTTCTCTGGTTGGCTAAGGTAGAGATTGTTAAGTAATCCACCCACCTCTCCACCTCAGCCAATAAGAGGAAGGTTTGTACTTATTCATAAAATACAGAGTTTCCTGTTAATGGCTGAGCAGGACAGGCAGTTTTCGTCTCGCTGCCAAAACACAGTGCTGTGTACTGTATGTAGCTAATGCTACATACAGTTTAATCAGCGCTAACAGCGGGTGCATCTGTTAGCGAAGGTAAATGCCTTGGTCCAAACTAACTATTTTAAAGTGACAGAAAGCTAGAGTTAGGCTTTAATTCAACAAGCTGGTTGATTCTGACACGTGCATATGAATGAATACATTTCCTTTTAAGAATGATCTAGGTTTTACTCATAGGGGTCTATTTAGAAATGATTTTTTTGTGTGATTCGCACAGCGAATGTTTGAACCACATTAATCTGTCTGTATTTTAAGCAATTGGCTATCATTATGCTGTGTGCTGATTGTGAATCTTGAATTCACTGCAGACTGAGCTTCTCATAGTGTGCATTACAGGCTGCAGAAAATCAGACAGAGCCTGTCTCATTTCCTCGCTGGAGGACATTCAGCATCATTTAGCTATTTCTCCCCCAACCTGACTGACCGTTCGCCACCTCTTTCACTTACTGGATTTTAGTTCTTTCGGTCACGGGGGTTCAGCATCATGTAGGCACCTAGGGCAGTATGCATGAAATACAGCCTGTTTAGGAACACTCACATTTTCAGACTGACACCCATCCATCAGGGTATTTTGATATTTGCCTCCAAGAGCCAGCCAACTGCTTGCATCAAGCCAGAGGGCTCTTAAGAGAGGCGTACTAAGGCAGATCCTGTAATATTTTTAGGAAGTGGTGTTATTTTCAGCACCCTGCCGGTCCCTCACACCAGTCATGACTTTAAATGTGATGGGTGGATTTTGATTGTAACTAGAATGTCTCTATTATGCTGGGCGCTGATAGGTGGGTCCTCTTACAAAATGACAGGTGCATAGGGCGATTTCTCTTGGATAGCTGAATGATGTAAAATACAGTCTGATGAATGTTCACTCTGTGAAAAGCCTTTAAAAATAACCCCCCTACTATTCTTAATATAATTGTTAATTTATTTCTTCCTCAGGGTGTTTGCACAAGTGCCTAAAGCCTCATACATATGATGAGAATATCAGACGAATGATCGTCCATTTGTCTTTTTTTCATGCTAGTCTTATATTGAAAATAAATGGATTATCAAAGTTACAAAAATTTTCGTAAGACAGAATACAATGTCCTGCGCTTATGTAATTATTGTAATGTATTCTTTTGTTTCTGAGAATGCGCATTCTTGGTCATTTTTCACGCACTTGGTCACAATTTTTTACGGACGAATACTGTACTAATTAAATAAATAAGTTTGTTATTGTACTTTGTAATTTCGTGCTTGTCCCTTCAGATAATTTTGCTTGAATGTTATGATCAGCTCTCAAAAGCTGTGTACGAACGATCAGGATGATCACTCCAAAAGCAGTATTTTTCGTCTGATTTTCTCATTGTGAGTACTAGGCATGAGTAAATTATGCAGTACTTATTTACCAAATGAATAGCCAAATTTAATGGCAGACAATGCACTAGAGCAGTGATGTTTCTCCATTGTTACATCAGCATAATCTATTAACATGAATAGGTTAAACAATGTTTTAGTATTGTCTGTTTATTAAGAAAACAAGAATGTACAGTATATTACAATGCACATTATATGTACTATATGACATCAAAATGTCATGTACCATGGTTTGCGAAAAATAAAAACACATGAGTGTAACATATCAAAATGTGTTTGTTTTTCCCCTCTGTACATCATTGATGTATCATCTCAACTGTTTTAAAAAAACAATTCTAAACAGTGAAAGAGCTATAGTAACAAATATAGAAAGGATTACTACACAGTACCAAAGCTAGGGGGGTGGGTATCATCCCTACCAAACATGGGTACATGTAAAGAGGAAGAAGCATGGTTAGAATAGATTGGAGTTCTGACTTTACTCTGACTTTCCAGATCAGTACTCAAAGTTCTGATGCCAGTGAGTCAGCATTGTAGCCACAAAACCTAGCATTTTCACAAGGTCATCAGCAATGGAAGCCCTCTTGTTTTTCTCTGGAAAGGATACTTTAAAGTAAACCTTTTCAGAGGGAACTTATTGCCTGGCTGTCATGCACCAGCTTCAATACTTTGTCACTAATACATTGGGGTGGATTTACTAAAACTTGTTCAGTTAGGATTGCACAAACAAATAAACCTGGAATCTGATTGGTTTCTATGCAGAGCTGCACCATATTTTGCACTCTCCAGTTTTTGCAAATCAACCTCATTGTACTGGGATGCAGGCAGAAGACAGAAGCACGCTGTATTATAATTCTAAAAGGGGCCAACACCTCCTGGCTCTCATCCTGTCTAATGTATGTGCACATTAGATTCTTCTAACTGAATGATCAGATTTTTTTGTGTATGTGCATATATGTTTTCCCACAATTGCCTTCTGCTGCAGTCTTGTGGGAAGCATTAAAAGCACTGGTCTCTTCACAAAATGCACCATGTGCACTCAGAAGCAGCCAAGTGCTGAATTAAACAAAAAGGTGTTAAAAAGTGACCTCTATCAATATCTTAGTCTGATGCATTTTTTCATTTTGTGAAAACTATGTTAAAATTACTTTGAAAGATAAGTTCATCCCACTGAACAAGTTATACCTGTATTTAACACATTCCACTTAGGAGGAGCATCTCGCCCAGTAGTCAATCTGCTGTGGGCTAGGTTGACGCTGCTCCTTCGAAGTGGATATCATATGGTGTCCTGTCAGAAGGCACTGCTCACTGGGCCACACAGCATCGCAATCTATCACTAGCTGTGTCCACAGGACACAGCCGATGACAGATCACTACTCCAACCCGCTGCCAGTGTTATGTGATCGCTGTGACCAATCACAGCAGATCACATGAAAATTCTATACAATGAATGGCTTCCTTTCACCCCATTCGATTGTATACAAATGGGTTGTTAGCTGTGATTGGTCACACGGTACAGACAGGGCCAATCACAACCCATCTGTACCATGTGATGATCTTTGGCCAGTCACAGCTAATCACAACAAAATACTGAATGTTTCATTCAGTAAAAATGATTGCTAAGATAAATTAAATACATTGGTATAAGCAATCATAATGTGTATATATCCCTGATCACTGCCACACCAGTTATATTATAATACTGCACTGGACTGGTGGTGACCATATGTTAAAAAAAAAAAAAAAAAAAGATTTTTTTTTTTTTATTTAATTTTTTCAAAAAATTGTGGCAAAAAATTTACAACTTCAGAAAACTCGCCATGCCTCTTACTAAATACCTTGGACTGTCTATTTTCCAAAAATGGATCATTTGGGTGTATTTGTACTATCTTGGTATTTTCGGGCCTTAATAAATGAGATTGGCCATCAATACATCAGGATTGATCAATTGTCCGATATACACTATATTGCCAAAAGTATTGGGATGCCTGCCTTTACACATATATGAACTTTGATGGCATCTCAGTCTTAGTCCGTAGGATTCAATATTGAGTTGGCCCACCCTTTGCAGCCATAACAGCTTCAACTCTTCTGAGAAGGCTGTCCACAAGGTTTAGGAGTGTGTCTATGGGAAAGTTTGACCATTCTTCCAGAAGTGCATTTGTGAGGTCAGGCACTGATGTCAGACGAGAAGGCCTGGTTCGCAGTCTCCACTCGAATTCATCCCAAAGGTATTCTATTGGGTTGAGGTCAGGACTCTCCAAGCCAATCCAGCTCCTCCACCTGAAACTCACTCGTCCATGTCTTTATGGACCTTGCTTTGTGCACTGGTGCACAGTCAAGTTGGAACAGGAAGGCGCCATCCCCAAACTGTTCCTACACAGTTGGGAGCATGAAATTGTCCAAAATGTCTAGGTTTGCTGATGCCTTAAGAGTTCCCCTCACTGGAACTAAGGGACCAAACCCAACCCTTGAAAAACAACCACACACCATAATCCCCCCTCCACCAAACTTTACACTTGGCACAATGCAGTCAAGCAAGTACCAGTCCCCTGGCAGCCCCAAACCCAGACATGTCCATAGGATTGCCAGACAGGAAAGCATGATTCGTCACTCCAGAGAACATGTCTCCACTAATCTAGAGTCTAGTGGTGGCGTGCTTTACACTGCTGCATCCGACACTTTGCATTGCACTTGGTGATGTAAGGCTTGGATGCAGCTGCTCGGCCATGGAAACCCATTCCATGAAGTCCTCCACACACTTTTGTGCTAATCTGAAGGCCACACGAAGTTTGGAGGTATTTAGCTATTGACTCTGCAGACAATTGGCGACTTCTGCGCACCATGTGCTTCAGCATGTGTTGACCCTGCTCTGTCATTTTATGAATCGTATCCCCTTGATAAAGTCATGTGACTAGAGACGAAACGTGTTATGGAGGAGTGTGCGGATGACATCACGACGTCATTCATCGGGACAGCGGCCTGTAGTGCTCTACAGCAGGCAATAGTATTCATTGAGTGGACCCGTGCTCTGCCTTGCAATTTATTATGGATGGTGTCTGTTTTGAGCTTGTACAGGACTCTGCTGCTGATTTGATACTGCCATCTTGTGTTTAATCAGTACATCACTGGATCTTCATCATACCTGATGCAAAATAAACCTCCAGAACGTGAGTGTATTTCATATGTCTTAATTGATGAATAAAAGTTTATAAGGATAAAGCACTATGTCGAGTTCTTTTTAATGAGGAAAATGGCTGATACAAAGACGCTCATCTAGAGGGAGCTTAATTTGGAGTCTTCATTCAGCAAGCTGATCTTCTGAGTCCATATGGGACCAAAAGTGCAGTTAGACCGTAACATTGTATAATTTGAGGTCACACTGCGTGAGGTGAGCAGATCTATGGCGGTGGATGTCTTTTCACGGTAATTGATGA
This sequence comes from Staurois parvus, assembly GCF_062004578.1. Taxonomy (NCBI): domain Eukaryota; kingdom Metazoa; phylum Chordata; class Amphibia; order Anura; family Ranidae; genus Staurois; species Staurois parvus. The sequence goes on along the minus strand of NW_028318712.1, from coordinate 495,105 downwards.
CAGTTGCACATGTTTTCTTTATCCAAAGGAGGGTTCACTGAATGAACACTTTTTATTGATTGAACTTGATTTTTGATTTACTTTCATTTGATTCATACTTAAAAAATATTTTTACATTTTTTTATATCTTTTTATTTTTTTTTTAATATATATATACCTTTTCATACATTTCTATTTCAGTATTTTTTCTACTATGATTTTTCTTCTAATAATTATTGATATATTTTTGCACTTTGTTTATTGGTAATGGTATGTACCATTGGTTTATGTAGCGCAGCATTTTTTTCATTAAATTTTTTGATTCTTTAGCAGATATACTGCTACAGGGCGGCACAAGTGTGCAAAATCACGTATATATATACGTAATTTTGCATTTCCGGGTAGGGGGCACGCACGCACACCACCATTCACAGCTTCGGCTGTCAATCACCAGGTCCCGGCCGGTGATTGCTTGCCGGCGTCTGGTGATTGCCAAGGATCTCCGACAGGGAGGAGAACTCTATGTAAACAATACAGTTCTCCTCCCTGTCAGCTTGTGCACACTGTGAGCTTGTGCACACTGCTTTGGATGGCTGTGCACAGCACAGCCATCCAAAGCATTGTGATTAATGAAGCACACACACAGTTAACCCTTTGATCACCCCTCATGTTAACCCCTTCCTGCCTGGAGCCATTAGCACAGTGTCAGTGCTTATTTTTTAGCGCTGATTACTGTATTGGTGTCACACTTATAAAAAACTCTCCTAGATGATTATAAATTGAAACTTAAAGCCCTATTGAGCACAGCCTATCACAAAAAGGTAATTGATCTAGGAGAATTATAATTCTTGTACAGAGAGTTATTTACCCATATTTTTACCATCTACCGAAGAATCATAAGAGCCCCCCCCTGGAAGACCCATCATTGCAGCAGTGGAAAGCTTTAACCAGTAGACTTTCTCAATATGTAGATTTTTTTCTGCAACCCATAGTCCAGGCTCTCCCTTCATATGTTCAGGATTAACTGCACCTGCTTGACACCTTGTCCGATTACCAGTGGGAGGATTCTTATCATTGATTCTCTCGATGTTAGTTCTTTGTACACCTCTATCCCCTATGAAGTTGGCCTCACTGCGGCACATTATTTAGCTTTAGAATCTGATCTTCACCACAGGCAGGTGCAGTTGATCCTGGACAGTACACGTTTTTGTTTGGAACATAATTGATTCAAGTTCCAGGGGGAATACTATCTTCAAGTGCATGGCACTGCCATGGGTGTATCCTTTGCGCCATGTTACACCAACCCCATGGGTTGGTGGGAGGAGTCATGCATATGGAGAGGTAACCCCTATGCTGCTCACAGTGTCCCTTATGTGAGGTACATCTACGATTTCATTGTCATCTAGGATGGCCCTTACTCCTCCATCACCTCCTTTGTCAGTTATTGTAAAAGTAATCAGTTGGGCCTATCTTTTACCCATGTGTGGAGTTCTGAATCCTTGGTGTTTCTCAATCTTGAACTGTCCCATAGGGAAGGATGTATAACATCTAAGACTGGTAATTCGTATTTACATTTTGATAGTTCTCAACATTCAAAATGGATTCAGAATATCCCTATAGGACAGTTTTGTAGGCTTAGAAAAACTGTATTTTGATGCTTACTATGCTGAACAGGGTCAGATCTTGATCCACAGATATTTGGATAAGGGTTATGATCCAGAATTGGTTTATAGAGCTTACCAGGATTGTTCCTTGGTTACTAAAAAAAAGATAGTTGCTGTCAACCGCTCTTGACTCGCTAGCGCCTTTAACCACAGGAAACATCAGACCCCGACCGCTCCAGCCCTGGCAGACTGATCATACCAAAACTCTCAAATGATGCAGTCGTGTGCTGGAGCGACTATGGCGCAAAACCAGATCCCAACTAGCATTCACCCGCTATAAATCTGCCTTCCACACCTACACCTCCTCCCTCCACGCTGCCAAACAAGCCTACTTCCTGACCCTCATCAATACCCTCTCCTCCAATCCTCGCTGGCTCTTCTCTACCTTCAACTCTCTACTCTCTCCACAACCACCTCCACCCAGCACCTCACTCACCGCCCTCGAGATTGCCAATCACTTCAAAAACAAGATTGACACAATTCGCAGGGACATCGCCGCTGCTCAAACTTCCTCCTCACCTATCTCCTCTCATACAGCAACCCCCCCTCATCACCCCTCTCCCTCGGCCTCACCACTGTTCAGACCTCCACCCCACCTAACATCCCTCACACTGAAGCCCCCTCAGCACTCCACTCCTTCGACCTTACTACCACTGAGGAGGTCACCAAGGTCTTCTCTGAAGCCCGCCTCACCACCTGCCCTCCCTCGACCCTGCCCCCTCACAACTCCTACGACCTCCTTCCTCCTCCATCCTATGCTCCCTCACCCAATCTTTAATCTCTCCATCTCTTCTGGTGCATTCCCCTCCTCTCTGAAGCACGCGCACATCACTCCCATACTTAAAAAGCCCTCCCTGGACCCTACTGACCCGAACAACCTTAGACCCATCTCCCTGCTGCTATTCACATCCAAACTCCTTGAGCGCTTAGTCTACAATCGCCTAAGCTCCCACCTCAACGACAACAACCTCCTCAACCCCCTACAGTCTGGCTTCCGTCCCCTACACTCCACCGAAACTGCCTTACTCAAACTCTCCAACGACCTGCTAACCGCCAAAGCTAATGGCCACTATTCAGTGCTCCTACTCCTCGACCTCTCCGCGGCTTTCGACAGTCGACCACCCCCTCCTCCTCAAAAAACTACACTCCCTTGCCCTCAGAGACTCCGCTCTCTCCTGGCTCTCGTCCTACCTATCACAACGCTCATTCAGCGTTGCCTATAACGCTACCACCTCCCCCTCACTCCCCCTCTCTGTTGGGGTCCCTTAAGGCTCTGTCCTCGGGCCCCTTCTCTTCTCCATCTACACCTCCTTCCTTGGCCAACTGATACTCTCTCGGCTTCAACTACTACCTCTATGCCGACGACACGCATATCTATCTCTCGACCCCTCACATCACCCCCTCAGTCTCCGCCCGAATCACAAGCCTATTGAACGACATATCAGATTGTATGTCGCTCCACTTCCTTAAACTGAACCTCTCCAAAACCGAGCTCCTAGTTTTCCCCCCAGCCCGCGCACCCCCCCCCCCCTACTGACCTCTCAATCACGTCCAACAATGCCACCATCAGGCCCACCCCGCAAGCCAGAGTACTTGGTGTCATTCTTGACTCCAATCTATCCTTCGAGCCACAAGTCCAATCGCTAACAAACTCATGCAGTCTCCACCTCCGCAACATCACCAAAATACGCCCATTCCTAACCCCAGAAACCACTAAGCAGCTCATCCACTCCCTCTTCATATCAAGACTCGATTACTACAACTCCCTCCTCACTGGCCTGCCCCACCACAGGCTATCCCCACTTCAGTCGATCCTGAATATGGCAGCCAGACTCATCCACCTTACCAACCGCTCCGTTTCCGCCACCCCCCTCTGCCAATCCCTCCACTGGCTTCCGATTGCCCAACGGATAAAATTCAAAATGCTAACACTGACGTACAAAGCTGTCCATAATACTGCCCCAAACTACATCACCGACCTAATATCCAAATACCACCCAAAATGCACTCTCCGCTCCTCACAAGACCTCCTTCTCTCTAGTTCCCTGGTCTCCTCCCCCCATGCCCGCCTCCAGGACTTCTCTAGGGCATCACCCATCCTCTGGAACTGCCTACCCCAATCCATCAGACTATCACCTACTCTCCTCTCTTTTAGGTGCAACCTGAAAACCCACCTCTTCAGGGAAGCCTACCCCGCCCCTGCTAATTGCTGATCTCCTCCACTCTTCCTACCACTCCATCCCCCACAGCTTTTCCTCCTGTACCACTATCCCCTCCCTCCTAGATTGTAAGCTCCAAGGAGCTGGGCCCTCGAACCCCTCGTGTATCGCATTGTATTATTATTGTACTGTCTCATGTATTGTCTCCCATTGTAATGTACAGCACTGAGCGAACTGTTGCCGCTTTATAAATACTGTATAATAATAATAGTCACACATCTGTCGGTATATCTGAAGTTGAGTTTATTACCCGAATATCATCACAAGCACAAACAAATGGAGAGGATTATTAAGCGACATTGGGGTATCTTGCTACAAGACCCCAAACTAGGTCCCACCCTGGCTGATAAAACTAGAGTTATCTACAGGAGAGCATGTAATGTCAAAAACATAGTTGCCCCCAGTAGGATAAAACACCAAGCATCTCCCCCTTTGGGTTCACTTACCATGTTCTGCCAATTGTTTGCCATGTATCCATGTAATAAAATGAGCATAAAACACAGAAGTGAGCGCTATAAATAAGCAGTTGCGACACCAAACAACCTCCCAAAATCAATATATAAAACGTAGGCGCAGTGCTAATATATAAAGGTATAAATATTGTGCAAAATGATAAATTAATATCCAGCAATATGAATCATTATTAATCTATAGATACATAAAGTGAAAATAGTGCTAAATTAAAGTGACCAACAAATTGGTAATATATAAAGTGACAAAGCATTCAATAAAGTGAATATTGGTGTATAAAGTGCCAAAAAAGTCCACATATAATGGTAGACGTGAAGTCCCAAATACAAGATCTTGGGTTAGAAGTGATCCCCTTTTAATCTTCTGGTGATATATCAAATAATAGAATTGCGCACCAGATGCGCAATAACATCACGCATTTGAGAACACAATTTCTCAGAAGGTCAGCTGGGTCCTCTTATAGGGCGTCCACAACCTGGCATGGATTCCTCCCTGGACTAACCATGGATAGCAGCAACTTCTTTCTCCTCCTCAAGTGACTCTGTGGGTGGTTAGACTCATCAAGAGCCCAAGAAAAGGATGCCACATAGCGTGATACTGCTTTCAGAGGGTTTATTATCCAATCACAGGTAACAACAAAGTAAACAACCAGAAACAACTGACCATGTGTGTAGGTAAGATGGCCGCCGGACCTGCAAGGAGCCTCGGCGGCGTGATGTCACGGAGTTGTAGCACTTGAAGCATTTCGTGCTCTAGCACATACTCATAGGGGGTATGCTAACAAGGCCTGACGTCTTCTATGTCCTATATATAGTGTAAAGTGGCGCAAGTGGTTATCGCGCCCGCCATTTTCTTGGCTATTCCGCACATGCGCGGTATGTTCGGTGCCATTTTCCCGGCTACCTGGTACATGCACAGTACATCAGGGCCATATTGTTGTGGTCCGTTGGCGCATATCAATCTGACAATCAATGAGACAGGATGTGTGCGCATGACAGCTCCATTTTCTAGCTGATTTTTAGAAGATAACCACAGTGATCACCATGAAATGGGAAAACAGAGCATATACAGCCTCCGAAACCAGAAATAACTGCAATATGATATATTGCACAGACAGGTATAGATAGAAAAGGATATCAAAGTCCCTTATTACATATATAACATCCCGTGAATTAAACATACCTGCGCATGCGCAGTTAAGGCAATCCCAATTATGCATATTAGTCAGATCTCTATGTCAAGATTGCAAATTATATGCATAAATTATATGTATCAAAGTGTATGGTTATGAATATACCCACAGAGTAAAATTACTCAAAGTGTATAAAAGGTGATCATTGTGAAAATCAGACACAAGTGAATGTCAATATGCCACCAAACGACATGTTAAATTGTTCTCTTAATAGTCCATATAGCCAATCAAAATATAGTCAGCACAGATATATAACAAAATTAATACAATATATATAAAATTGGGGTTATGTGCGGTATAAACCATTATAGCCCACAAATGTGACATTAATAAACCTATCAAAGTAATTTTATTAAGTAAACTAAAATCTAAATGTATATCAAAAAGCGCATATGACTCCTATACAGTATGACATATAAAATATAATAAAAAAATGAATAAAATTAGATAAAATATAATCTCAAAATATAATAGCTAAAAATGTACATATAATATACCATGTTCCAAAGTAGTAGAGCTTGCGATGACAAAAATATAGTAAAAAGGAGGCTAAAAACTTTTTAGATTAGATTTAGACAATATATTGGCCAATTATTTGGTAAGATATAAAATATGATGGTATGCTGAGTAAATAAATACCAAACATGACATGCTTTAAAACTGCGCATGCCCCGTGCAATGGCGACAAACTGCATACATTTTTAATATCCATAGGCAACACTTTAAAAGCCTTTAAAAGCTACCATTTTAGATTTACTGAGGAGGTCTAGTGTTAGAATTACTGCCCTTGATCTGACGTTCGCGGTGATACCTCACATGCATGCTGCAACCGCTGTTTACATGCTGGCATAGGGAGGGGGTGCTTTTTTTAATTTTAAGTTATTTTGATTTTTTCAATTATTTTATTTTTATTGTCCCTTTCATTTTTTTTATCACTTTTAATGCTATCATAGGGAATGCAAATATTCCCTATAACTTCAATGGGCATTGTCATATATTCTTTTTTGAGAAATCTGGGTTCTATCAGACTCTAGATATCTCCTCTGCCCTCACATTATCTAATCAAACCATGATCGATGTGATCAGATGCTTTCCCAATTTACAAATGGCGCTGTTTATATCCTGTGAAACTGAAGTGATGAAATGCTCGTAGCTTCCAATTTCTTAGGCTCTAATCTCCAATCAGCTCTATGGTCAGCTAGCAGAAGCACTGCCTGTATTCTGAGGTTGCCCCGAAGGCACGGGACTGCCTGAGAAGGCCATGGAAGGCAGTGGGGGAGGGGGGCATTGTATTTTGCTGCTTGTAAAAGCAATCCTGCAGCTAATTAGCCACTAGGATTGCTTTTACATGAAAGCCGATCGCCAGCTGAAAAAAACAATACCAAGATGATGCCTGCAGCTGTAGGCATCATCCTGGTATAACCATTCAAAGTCCAGTGATGTACCAGTACCTCAGTTTACGAATTTAATTAATCCTGCAGGACATTTCATATAGCAAAAAATTAGTAAACCGAAACACTGTTTCTCATAGGAATGCACTGAAAACCAATTAATCCGTTCGGAAGGTCAGAAAAACAGTAAACGCTACTAAAATACCGCATTATTTATTTTATTAACTCATGCAGTATTTAATAGTGACAACTATGTGTTAATATTGCAATATAAAAATGATTTTAATTGCAGGTAATTCACTCAGCTGTCAGGTGCCAGTTTTTAAATGTAATTACCGTTTTTTTTTCCCCTTCACCATACAGTAGTTCAGAAATTCAGCACTTACTTTCCCCCTCCAGGAAATTCAGCACTTACTTTCCCCCTCCAGCTGCAAGAGATAAATTTTCTTTTAGTTTATCTCCCCAAGTTAAAAGATACAATGTGTCCTTTCAGTTTCTTAAAATATACAAAGTATCCTTTAGCTCTGGGAAACTGACAGCTAAAGTTGTGAGCTATACTGAAGAAAAAAAAAAGATGGCAATTGCATTTAAAAATCAGCACTAACATACACTTAGTATTGTGAAAAAAATTTGTAATACATTTGTAAACCGAGGCATTATTTTCAATGGATTTTCATTCGTAACTGAAAATTACGTTAACAGAGGCATTCGTAAACCGAGGTATTACTGTATATGCTATGTTCTTTTTTTTTTTTTTTTCTTTTTGTATGCAGCCTGTGGACTGAATGAAAAAAAGAGAAGATATCTCTAACAGAAAAAGTGTGTGGTATGCCCTCCATTGGAATATACCACCCTGCATCCACCCACTTCTAATGGTGGGCACACATTAGGTCACACTTTGCCACATGCGCCAGTTCCAAGATTGTACAAATGTCTAAATAGTGGCTTGCTTGAATAAAAATTGTCTAGGTATAAGTGGTACCCCATATGGAAAAAGGATGACACCAAGTCCCAAACTATCTTGCCACTGCTCCCCATGTAGTCTGGGCATCCAGGGGGCTCCACGTGACTATCTTTTCCCTTGTAAATGCGAAAAATACTTGTGCTTGCCACCGCACCAGCTTGTACTACACTTATGGGACTCGCCACGTCACCAAACCATACTGCAGTGCTGGTATTATTATTAATATACAGGATTAATATAGCGCCAACAGTTTGCACAGCACTTTACAATATAATAGGAGACAATACAGCAACAATACAGTTCAATACGAGAGGGTTAGGAGGGCCTAATCCTGGGAGCTTACAATCTAAGAGGTTTGTGAAAGACCAGGATGTACTAGACTGCTGGTGTCGCCAGTTCACCAAAAGGTAGTGTGGCACTAGTACTGGCACTCTGCTGCATCTGAGTCATCAAAATTTACCGACAAGTGCTAAAAGAGATCAGGCCTGATTCTGCCAACACTGCGGTTTTGTGTGCAATGTATCAAGTGACAGTGACCTACTGACACTGCATTTGCTGGGGGAGAAGGGGGGGGGGTAAGCGTAGGGGCTAAACGCAGGTGCTGGCAGGGGCCGGGGTGATCCCGCTAACGCTGCGTTTTTGGGGACGCTATACTAATGTGAACGCTAGTATGGTGCTAATCTGATCAAAGTTATTGATCCGATCAGACACTATACTAGCAATGGAGGTTTATTGTGTATGAGCGTCTTCCTGACAATCAAGAGGTTAAATGTGATGACTAGTGTACTGACGGGCAATCTGACGCCATCTGGGAGGGGCGTGAAAACCACGAGAGCGCCAATCACGTATATATATGCGATTTTGCGCACCTGTGCCGCCCTGTAGCAGTATTTCTGCTATAGGGCGGTCAGGAAGCAGTTATGTAAGCTGTTTGTTTTATGGCGCTGCGTTACTTTAACTGACAATTGCGCGGTCATACAACACTGCACCAAAATGAAATTTACATCTTTTTTTCCCCAGAAATTGAGCTTTCTTTTGGTGGTATTTAATCTCCTGTGCGGTTTTTATTTTTTGCATTATAAAAAAAAAAACTACAATTTTGAGAAAAAAAAAACATATTTTGGATTTTTGCTATAAAACATGTCCAGTAAAAAATTTTTTAAATCAAATTTTGTCATAAATTTCAGCCAAAATGCATTCTGCGACATGTCTTTGCTACAAAAAATCCTAATATGTGTAAATTAATTGGTTTACGTGAAAGTTATAGCGTTTACAAATGGCAGTATAGATACTGGATTTTTAAGTTTTTTTTATACTAATAATGGCAGCAATCAGCGACTTATGCCAGGACTGTGGGACTGCGGCGGACATTCTGACACTGGGAGGGAACTGACTTAGGGTCATCCCCAGTAACACCAATACAGTGATCAGTGCAAAGAAAAAACACTGACACTGTACTAATGGCACTGGGGAGGAAGGGGTTAACTTTTTTAGGCAATCAAAGGGTTAACTGTGTGAGGGGAGTGTTTTACTAGTGGGCGGGGGGTGTGTACTTCACAGGAACACTCTGATCCCGAGAGCTAAACTCCGCTCTCAGGAACAGTGTTTTAGAACTGACAGGGAGCAGCGCTGCATTGAAAAGAATGCAGCTGTGCTCTCACTGTTTGCTGGCAATCGCCGGGACCTGGAGGGTAATGACCAGCCGGGACCCGGTGATTGACACCCGCGGCCGTGATAGGCGGCGCGGGTAGGGTGGTCGCGCACCCCCTACCTGTTTTGCAAAATGACGTTTTAAAACGTCATTTTGTGCAGTGGTGCCACCCTGCCACCGTATATGTACTGTGGCTGGTAGGCAACTGGTTAAACATGTCCAGTAAAAATATTTAAAAAATCTAATTTCGTCATAAATTTAGGCCAAAATGTATTCTGCTACGTCTTTGCTAAAAAAAAAAAACAATACCTATAAATTAACTGGTTTATGTGAAAATTATAGCGTTTACGAATGGTAGTATATATACTTGAATTTAAAAAAAAAATTTTTTTTTTAGTAATGACGGCGATCAGCGACTTATAGAGGGACTGTAGTGGGCATTCTGACATTGGGGGAAGCTGAATTGGTGTCACTGACATCCCCAGTGACACCACTACAATGAACAGTGCTAATAAAAAGCACAGACACTGGGCAGGAAGGGGTTAACATGTGGGGCAATCAAAGGGTTAACTGTGTGGTGTTTTACTACGTGGGCTCTGTCTGTGTTTCACAGTAAGCACACTGCTTTGTATGGCTTGGCTATGCAGAGCCATACAAAGCAGTGTGCAGGAGCTGACAGCGGAGAGATCTGTATTGTTTACATACAGGTCTCTCCACCCTCGGATGAGTAATCACCGACCTGGACCCGGTGATTGACAGCCGAGGCTGCGAATGGTGGCACGAGTAGGGCCTGTGCGCGCCACTACCCAGAACTGCAAAATCACATATATATATACGTGATTTTGCGCACCCATGGCTCCCTGTAGCATTATTTCTGCTATAGGGCAGAGGGGAAGTAGGTAAAAGTGTTTTTCTTTAGCCTTGATAACCACAGCTCTTGTATATTGGTTATGGCATTGGTTTAATATGCCTGTTGTAGAACGACTCTCATTTTAAACGAATGCCTGTCTCTAATTAAAACACATTCTCTGCCTACAATTGCTTGCTAGATGTACATAAAAAAAGGTATCCCTAGAGATTTTTTTTGAAATGTTAGCAATTATGCTTTCACATGGATCTGTAGCAAAAATGCATTTTTACTACATTGGTGGTGTGTTTTTTTTACAAGAAATTTGACTCAAAAACTGCACCAAAAACACAAAGCGGCTGCGTTCTTTATGGGTTTTTGCTGCAGTCTCCATTTATTTCAAGGGGGAGGTATTTGGTTCCTTTTTTTTTTTTTTACTGCAAGCAGGATTTTAAAATCAGCACTGAACCCACAACGGATCAGTGTGAAGAGTTCCATAGGACTGCATGGTGACACATTTTCCATCTGCCTTTTTTAACCCAAAAGCAGAAGAAAAACAATCAGTGTGAAATCAGCCTTACATCGTTTCTTTGAAGGTGAACTAACATTTTAAAAAATATTTTTCTATCAGACAATACAAGGAGGACAAAAGACGTGAAGAGAACACTGATTGGATCCATAAATCACACATCCTACATCACTTTATATGTGGTCAGACATTTTGTCTACTCCGTCCTATTATCTTCCGCCTTACTCAGGAAGAGGTCACATGGACTCTGTCCGGTCACCTGATTGGTGACAATTCCTGCTTCAGCCCGCCTTTCCCTGGCTCCTTTATGTGCACAGTGTGATGTCTTTGTTATAGGTGTTCAGTCAATAATGAGCTGGTATTAGCAGTCCGTGTGTACACCCAGCGCCCTTGTTGCTCGTTCTTGTTCTATATCCGGCCGGCGGAGTTTTCGTCGCCTCATTGTAGCCCGGAAGTGCCGGCGCCATTTTGTCTGCCTCGCAGTGAGTGAAGCCCGCGCCTCCAGCCTCGCCTCTTCCTGAATTCTCCACTATGAAGGACACCCTGAAAATCTTCATCGGCAACGTGGACGACTGCACCACGGAGGAGGAGCTGACCGACCTATTCCAGAAATTCGGCCCGGTGGTAAGCTGTGCCGTCATGAAGCAGTACGCCTTCGTCCATATGAGGGGCGCTGACCGGGCCAAGAGAGCCATCGATGAGCTGAACGGGCGGGAGGTGCACGGGAAGAGGATGGTGGTGGAGCTGTCCAAGCCGCGGCCTCAGAACACCTGGAAGATCTTCGTGGGCAATGTTAGCACCGCCTGCGACGCCTCCGAACTCCGCACCATGTTCGAGGCCCACGGCCGGGTGGTGGAGTGTGATGTGGTAAAAGGTAATGGCGGCACTGGGGGAGGGGATGGCGGCCTTGTCACTTGCGCCGGGCCTAGCGATGGCACACGATCGTCTTGTATACCCCGTCTCCCTGTTCGGGCTGATATTTCCTTTACTCTTCCTGCGATCCGTCCACATTTTCTAGTCGCCGTTTATATTGACATTTAGGCCTTCCGATGAAGTTTGCGATGTTTTTATGGCGAATACTAAATGTATATAGTATAGACCCGAGAGCACAGACCGTCCTGCGGACTGCGTGTTTCCTGCGGTACCTTGTGCACATCGGGCGCTTTGCTCGACGTGAGGATCCCCCATTGTATGGGTTGGTGTCGGGCTGACACCTGAGCGTCGTGGGCCTCGAAAACGTTGTTTGGGGTAGAGTCGCGCAGTTAACTTTAACGGGGGGCCCTGAGAACACATACGGGGGGGTATTAAAACTGGAACACATGGAATCTAATGCAGTCCTGTGGTAGCCAATCAGCTTGTCTCATCGCCTTACTTTCATAGTGATCTGCAACAGAAACATGGCAAAGACGCATTTTTGCCATGTTTGCTGTGATTGTTACAGGATATGTAATAAAAACTAAGTGCAACGTGAGTGTTTTTGCAGCTTTTTCTATTTATTTCACTGAAGAGGTATGTGTTTGGGGTGGTTTGTTTGTGTTTGTTTTTTTTCCCTACATCAAAAATGCAGCAAGCAGGATATTAGAAAATGCAACACATCAGTGTGAAGAGTTTCATAGGAACAAGTGGTCACATGGTGTTTGTGGCTTTTTTTTCCCCTTCCAACATAGAGGTGGGAGAAAGATGGATTAGTGGGGAAGCAGCCTTGAAATAGCTATAGGCAAAACTTTTTTGTGTTTTCCCCTTTTTGGAGAGAGGAAGGTTATATACCCCATCAGTTTATTTGTCACCTGTGTCCCACTAGGGCGTTTTCCTGTCCTATAGCCAAAGGGGGAAATCTCTGCAAATTAAGGGAATTCCTTGGGGAGCCCCAGGTTACTCAAACAATTGAAAGATTTGTCCTCTATTCTTTTTCTAGGAACAACCCAAATTTTTTTTTTCTTTTTTGCTTGTGGCAAACATGACAAATGGGGAAAATCTCCCTAACAGGGATACAGACAGCAATGAAGACCTGACCTGTGTTCTAATTACTCTACATTCCATCCAAAACTAAAAAAAAAAAAAAATTGGCTCTAGTTATACTTGGGCTACTTTCATGCTGATCCTGCAAAACTGTACATGTCGTTTCCAGTGCATTTTCACTTGTGTTAGGAAAAAAAAAATGCAACCATGGGTGTTTTTGCTGCGTTTCCATTTATTTTAACGGGAAGGTATATGCTTGGTGCAGTGTTTTTTTTGTTTGTTTTTTAACACCACCAAAAAAAGCAGCGGACCTGCAACTGACCAGTGTGAAGAGATCCATAGGATTTAATGATCATGCGTCTTTTTTTTTTTTTTTTTTTTTTCTCCTGCCTTTTTTTTTTTTTTTTTTTCGCAAAAAAAAAACAAACTGAAAAATGGATCAATGTTAAAGCAGCCTTAAGCTTTGACAACAAAACCTGAAAGCTGATTGGTTTCTATGCAGAACTGCACCAGATTCTGTGTGCCCCAGGTTTAGTAAATCAACCCCAATGTGTAGGTTTTTTTTTTTTTTGCCTCCTAGTCACTAGCCTTACCTTTTTAAAAGGAAAATACTGAAGTCTGAAAAACATTTGGTACAGGTGCACATGAAAAAAAACCTCAGTTGTGAGCCTAGCAGAGTCGTGCACCATATGTAGTATGGGATGTCATTCCCTTTACTTTATCGGTCTGTCTAGAGCAGCGGTCACTAAATTGCGGACCACGGACAGCCCCAGCAGCACTCGGTTCTGGACCGCCAGCCCGCGATGACAGATCCGCTGCTGAGCAGGGCAGTCACCACGGCAACATGACATCACACGTGCGCCCTGCCCCTTGCAGCTCACGGTCTCTCCGCCTCCTGCTCCCTGCCTGTACACAAGTATCCTTCAGCAAGGATCCCAGCACAGCTGTCTGCTCTAAAGGTAGAGTCTAGTCTTACAGGATCACTCTGATGGGCATATTTAATGTTAAGGTGCAGTCTGATGGGCACAACATAGAATGCACATCTGCGTGCCCCTTATTTTATGTTAAGGGGGCACTCTGACGAGCCTATACTGCTGAAAGGGGCACTCTGATGGGGAAATATGATGGAAAGGGGTACTTTGAGTGTAAGGAGGAACTCTGACATAAGGTGTCTGACGTAATACCTTATGTAAGTTGGCACTGTGAAGGGGATACCTGATGTAAAGGGGCACTCTGATGCGCACACCTGATGTGATGGGAATACATCATGTAAAGTTGCACTCTGGTGACACCTAAGGTAAGGGGGCACACACCCTATTTGGACCTTAACCAGAAGAAAACCGCCTTGAATTATACTTCAATACCCCTGGTCTAGAGGGTCATTACCAGCTACACACTGACATAGTTGGTAAAATCTTTTTACAGCTCTTATCAACAGACTCATTTACTAAAGCTGGAGCACAGAGTCTGGGGCAGTTGTGCATAGTAAGGTGTAGTTTATGCTTGCAAATGGGGTGATGAAACCTTGCAGTTGAGCTGTGTTTTTATCACCACTCCCCCTTTTTGCTGTTGAGGCAATAACCAACAGTACACACATGCCGCAGAGGGAATTATACTGCCCGTTGCCCTTGGCAGGTGGTACCGAGTGCAACCTATTCAAATAAATGGGGCTTCACTGCCACCACATATGCAGTTGCGAAACAGTTGCCCATACTTTAGGGGGTTAAAGTAGGTGGTCGGGAGGTACAACTCCTCCTCGCTACCTGTCTATTGTGGTTTTGAAAAGCACGCCATATGCAGATCGTGTAAACAGCAAAGTAAATTCGCTCTAACCAGGGATGTTGGATTCCTATCGCTCGATGCCCAGGGCATGTAGTACGGGGCAGGTAGTTTCTTTCTACCTTTAGCCATGTTGCGGGTAAGCAGCAGGGCTCATCTGTTTGCTGAAACAATCGGCAGCAGCGCAGCTGACAATTGCTTCACACAGTGCCAGCCTCTCCGCGCCCCCGGCGTGAGGTCTCCTGGGCTCCGCTTGCCCATCTGCGGGCCCGGTTCGCCGTCCGCTAGAGGAGAGGGAGAAGAGCAGACAAATCCACTCCCCTCCCCTTCTTGTGCTGACCCAGAAGTGATGTAACGATGTCACTTCCGTGTCCCCGCTGAGATTGTAATGCAATCCCCGGGAAAGAATGTAATATGGTGCGATCTGCACCATATTACATTCAATGGAGGAGAGGGGAGACATGCAGGGTCTTTTAGACCTTGCATGTCTCAGAGAACCTGTCACCAAAAATCATCACACGGGATGAAGAAAAACTTTTTTTTTTTTTTTCCTTTAAATTGTAAAAAATGAAAGTTACACTTAAGCACATGCCATCCCCAAAAAATATTGAGGCCCCCACATATGTGAACGTACAAACGTAAAAGCGCACTCTGGGGCACATACTCTTGAGGTCGTCGATTGCGATACATGTTACATATCGCCGCACACGCCAGAATGAGAGCAATAATTTAGCACCAGGCCTCCTCCGTAACACTAAACTGGTGACCTATAAGGAGCTTTAAAAGTGTCGACGTATAGAAAATATAGGGTACTGAAGATCGTCGCCATTTCACGAGCACGCGCAAACTTAAGGTTTGACAAGTTGGATATCTATTTACTCGCTGCAACCTTATATTTTTATATTTTACAAAAAAATAAGGCAACTGCTTTTTTTTTGTGCCCTAAAATGAAGTTACAGTAATACCTCGGTTTATGAATTTAATTCGTTCTGCTGGTCTTTTTCGTGTAGCGAAAAATTTGTAAACTGAAAAACTGTTTCCTATAGGTGTGCATTGAAAACCAATTAATCCGTTCCGAAGGTCATAAAAACAGTAAACGCTACTAAAGTACTGCATGAGTTATTAACCCTTGCGGTATTTTAGTAGTGATAACCATGTGTTAATGTTTCAGCTGTCGGCAGGGTTCCACACTGACAGCTGAATATAAAAGAATTACTGGCAATTAAAACAATTAAAAAAAGGCGTGGGGTTCCCCCTTTCCATCCATACCAAGCCCTTCGGGTCTGGTATGGATTTTAAGGGGAACTTAAAAGTGTAGTGTAAAAAAACAGGACACTGTCTTTTGACAAGTTCTTTAATAAAAGAAAAATCTAAAATGTCCCCCGCAGTAGATCCAATGTCAATCAAGATGTCCGCCGCCCCTTACATATTTAAGAACTGTCAAGCCAGGTCAGACAGAGGGCTGGCAGCCAGCTTTGGAAATGGCACCCTTTTTTTTTTTTTTTTTTTTTTAATAGTTTATTTCTTTAAGTTAAAAGAAACAATGTTTCCTTTCAGTTTCTTAAGATAAAGTTTCCTGTCACTCTGGGCAAAGTAACAGCTAATGTTGTGGGCTATAGTGAAAAAAAAAAAAAAAAAAGACGGCAATTGCATTTAAAAATCAGCACTGGCATACGCTTCATATTGCGAAAAAAAAATTTGTAAACCGAGGCATTATTTTCAATGTATTTTCATTCATAAGCTGAAAATTGTTAACCGAGGCATTCGTAAACCAAGGTATTACTGTACTTGTATTTTTTTTACTGGTGATTTGTGGTAATGTCATGTGATATAAAAAATTTGAACTACCACTATTGTATTCTCTAGGGTCTCTGCTTTCAGAAAATATGTTTGGGGGTTTCATGTACAGGTGAAACTCAAAAAATTAGAATATCGTGCAAAAGTTCATTTATTTCAGTAATGCAACTTAAAAGGTGAAACTATTATATGTGAGAGACTCATTACATGCAAAGCAAGATAGGTCAAGCCGTGATTTGTGGTGATTATGGCTTACAGCTCATGAAAACCCCAAATCCACAATCTCAGAAAATGAGAATATTACATGCAATCAATAAAACAAGGATTGTACATAGAACAATATCGGACCTCTGAAAAGTATAAGCATGCATATGTACTCAGTACTTGGTTTGGGCCCCTTTTGCAGCAATTACTACCTCAATGTGGCGTGGCGTGGAAGCTATCGGCCTGTGGCACTGCTGAGGTGTTATGGAAGACCAGGATGCTTCAATAGCGACCTTCAGCTCTTCTGCATTGTTCGGTCTCATGTCTCTCATCTTTCTCTTGGCAAAGCCCCATATATTCTCTATGGGGTTCAGGTCAGGCCAGTTTGCTGGCCAATCAAGCACAGTAATCCCACGGTCATTGAACCAGGTTTTGGTGCTTTTGGCAGTGTGGGCAGGTGCCAAGTCCTGCTGGAAAATGAAGTCAGCATCCCCATAAAGCTTGTCTGCGTAAGGAAGCATGAAGTGCTCCAAAATCTCCTGGTAGACGGCTGTGTTGACCCTGGACTTAATGAAGCACAGTAGACCAACACCAGCAGATGACATGGCTCCCCAAATCAACACAGACTGTGGAAACTTCAAGCATCTTGCAGTGTGTGCCTCTCCATTCTTCCTCCATACTCTGGGTCCTTGGTTTCCAAATGAGATGCAAAAGTTGCTTTCATCAGAAAAGAGGACTTTGGACCACTGAGCAACAGACCAGGTCTGTTTTTCTTTAGCCCAGGTAAGATGCTTCTGATGTTGGTTGTTCAGGAGTGGCTTGACAAGAGGAATACGACATTTGAAGCTCATATCCAGGATCCATCTGTGTGTGAGTGCTGGCTCTTGATGCACTGACTCCAGCCTCAGTCCACTCCTTGTAAAAGTCATCAACACTTTTAAATGGCCTTTTCCTGACAATCCTCTCCAGGCTGTGGTCATCCCTGCTGCTTGTGCACCTTTTTCTTCCACACTTTTCCCTTCCACGTAATTTTCTATTAATGTACTTTGATACAGCACTTTGGGAACATCCAACATCTTTTGCAAGTACCTTTTTTTTTGAGGCTTTATGGAGAGTGTCAATTATGTTTTTCTGTACAACTGTCAGGTCAGCAGTCTTTCCTATGATTGAGATTCCTACTGAACCAAACTGAGACCATGTAAAGGCTCAGGAACCCTTTGCAGGTGTTATGGCTTAATTAGCTGATTAGAGTGGGATACTTTGAGCCTAGAATATTGCACCTTTTCACACTATTCTAATTTTCTGAGATTGTGGATTTTGGGTTTTAATGAGCTGTAAGCCATAATCATCACAATTATGACAAATCACGGCTTGACCTATCTCCTATACTTTAACCTTTTAAGTTGCATTACTGAAATAAATGAACTTTTGCACGATATTCTATTTTTGAGTTTCACCTGTAATCTTCAGGCCTAAAACTTTTTTTTTTTTCCCGTGTTCAAAAAGGGGTCTGGCAGCGAAAGGGGTAAAGTATAAGCCCTGACACCCCCCCCCCCCCCCATTCCTTTTTTTTTTCATGCTATAGTGCCTTTATTTTTTTTGTAGGAGTCTAAAGCATTGCATCCACGATCTGCAGATCGTGGTGCAATGTAGGGCTCCTGCAGGCTTGGTGTACCTGTCTGCTAGTACATCATATGGGCAGGCAGTTGCACAATGACAGAATCGGTGAACTACCTAGAGTGCTCACTAGTGTGCCCTGGTAGTTCATTGAGAACTACAAGCCATCAGCCGCAAAGGCTGTCGATACTTGTAGTTCATTCATATACAGGAAACGGAATGATGTGGCCTTGTGGGCCGCGTTCTTGTCAAATTGTGACAGCATGTGCGGGAAGACAACCCCCAGCACGCTGTCACAATTTGCAGCGGGGAGGCTGTGGGAGTGGAAACATGTAACATGTTCTGAAAGTTGAACTTCTTCTTTTTAAAGCCCTTCTAAACACTCGGGGCTCATTCAAATGGGTGACTCCTACGTGCAGAGCCACTGGCAAATGTGTACATTCACTTCAAAGCTACGTGCAAGCAACCCATAGAGACACATGCAGTAGCTACACGGACTCCATCGCAAGTTTGACATGCATGAAGATAAAAACCCAGTGTGCAGCTCCTCCATACTTAAGGGAGCACGCTTTCAATTCAGCGATGTGCATGAGAGCAGCGTCTCTCGGCCCGGTTTCCTTATTGGCTCAAAGCAGCCATTTGGCTCCAATACTGTCAATCACAGCTGGAGGAGGGGGGTTGGTGGGGCAGAGCTGTGCTCTGTGTGTCTATGAATGCACAGCAGGAAAGTGTGTGTGTGTGTGTGTGTATATATGTGTATGTATATAACACATACATATACGTGGCTTAAAACTTCACATCCTGAGCTACTAGCCAGGCCTTAAAGAGTTACTCGTCACCAACAAACAGACGCCTGTACACACACACACAGACACATGTACATACATAAACGCGTACTTGCACGTACACACACACAGAGAAACGTACAGATAAAGACACACTGTTAAGTGCTCTCTCCTCTCCCCTGAAGCCACCACTGGCTTACAGAGGATCATGTGACCAGAAATTAGGTGCACACACAGCCCTATAAAAGTTGCAGTACTTAGTTGTTCACTCACAGAGCCGGGTACTGCACTCTAGGGGGAGGCAGAGAGCCTCAGCACACACTCCGTCTTTTGCTTTCACTGCGCTCAGCTATTGAGCAGTCTAATGGCTCCCAGTGCCAATGACAGATCTGGCCTGAGCTCCAAGCCTGCTCAGCAAGACTGCCCTGGGGGACACACTCTCCTCCACCATAATTTCCACTCTCCATTGGCGAGTGGAAATTTAAGGCCGAATTGTGTGTATAGATAGATATAGCTGTGTGTGTGTGTGTGTGTGTGTGTGTGTGTGTGTGTGTGTGTGTGTGTGTGTGTGTGTGTGTGTGTGTGTGTGTGTGTATATATGTGTAATAAATATATATATATATATATATATATATATATATATATGCATTTAGCCAGTACAGGAGACTGTCTACTGCAGATGTGAGGGAGTGGCTGCAAGAGGCAGGAGAGGAGCAGTGTACACAGTGACTAGCTGTCACTGTCAGTGTCGGTTTTTAAATGTAGTTACCGGCTTTTTTTTTTTTTTCTTCACTGTATCTCACAGAATTAGCTGTCACTTTCCCCCCAGCTTAAAGAAACTTTCCTTTTTAGTTTATTTCCCGAGTTAAAAGAAACAGTTTTCTTTAGCTCTGGGGAAAGTGACAGCTAAAAAAATCCGGCAATTGCATTTAAAAACTGGCACTGAACAGGACAGCCAATGAGGGAGCCACTCTGCATACACTGCTCCCCTCCTGCCCCCTGCTTTCACACACTGCCCCTACCCCTCCAAAGTGGACCTGTCGCTCATATGCAATCACATAGGGGACTATTGGACCCTATGTGATGGCAATAAAATCATAGGTTAAAAAAAAATATACATGAAAGTAGAAAAAATACAATAAAAAAATTGGAGCCTCCCTCACTTTTCACAGACTATTCAGTGTGGGTTCTTGCAGTTGGGACCATATGTGCACGCGAACAGCAGCAGCTGCTCAGCCAATATAAACTGACAAGCCGTCGGTGACTACCGCACACAAAGCAGTTACCTGCAGTTAGGGACAGAGGGTCTGGACTCAGCTGACTTCTACAGGCTCGGACATCTCTTCCCTACCTGCAGGTAACCTGTGGTGTGTTAACAGTGGCAGCTGTATATTCACATGGCACCCACTGTTTCTTGCTACTGGAATGCGGTAGAGGCAGGCCTTTAGCACCAAATTTGTATTTATTTTTTCATACTGTATTCAGTGGAAGTAATGTTGGCTGAAGCATTTCATTATGCACACAGACATTTGCAGGCATAAAATATCTACCATTTACTTCCCAGCTTTTTCCATTCTCCTAGGTATCGCCTACAGCCAGCCAAAGAAGTGAAACCCTCTTCACCCCTGTGGTGATGTTTCTGTGCATCGGCATTTACCTGCACATACAGCGTTTTTAAGAGAGCTAAATTTCCATGTTTGCATGGAGGAGAAAAGCTGTAAAATGACAGTTCCCAAACTCGCCACCATGTGGTTCATCCCCAATTAGATGGAACTATTACACATGAACTCCTTGAAACTCTGTTAGGTTTTAAGTGTCCATCTTTTAATAGTATTACTTAATAAAAGGATACTGCACTATGAGTCGAAGTCCAGATGGCAAAATGCGCTGGGTGGAGTCTATATTTGGTGACATTACATGCAGAACATGTGGTAGCAGGGAGCTGTGCAGCAGTCAGTGTGCTCTACCTATAGTTATTTAAGCGGTTTAGCTGTTAGTGCTGGGGAACAATTGTGTTTTTAAGTGTTCACCTTTTTTCTTTTGATGTGACTTGGTAAAGGATACTGATGCTTTTGCTGTCCATTGAGCGGTCAAAGGAGAATGCAGCAGTATGAAAAATAAAAATGAATCCGACCTGGCTTAAAAACTACAAATACTTTTTGGAAGATAAACAGTTCACATATGTACCTGAACTGTATTGTGAATTTTGGCTGGTGCTCGGTTTTAATTTTGCTTTATAAAGCATCTGGATAAAGGATAATTTTGTTACGTTTAACTGAAATTTTAAAAGAATCTTCGTTCATTTTTCCATTTAACTTCAGTGTTTTTGTTTTACAAATGCCTTTTTTATTTTTTTTTTATTTTTTTTTTTTCTTTAATCACCGAACATGATTCTTTTAAAACCTCAGGTAACCTAACCAGACTTGTACATTTTAATGATATTCAGCATATTTCAATGTCTATAACATATTTTTTTTTTCCCCCTCCCCCCTGTGTACTACCTTAGACTATGCGTTTGTTCATATGGAGAAAGAAAGTGACGCTAGGGCAGCAATCGAGAATCTGAATGGAAAGGAGATCAAAGGAAAACGGATTAACGTGGAGATGTCAAATAAAGTTTCAAGGCCTGTGAGCGCTAACGGTAGTGCTCATAATAATCGCGCACGTAGGCCTCATGATATGCGAGAAACCCCACAGAACCGTTCTGATGCATATAATCGTAGGAGGGCAGCTGAAGCAGCCTATGCATCCTTTGCTCTAAAATCGCCATATGAGCAATTTTCAGGTGATAATGCACGTTATGCTTTTGAAAGTAGAATGCGCCCACCTTCTCCTCCTCTTTTTTATTCACGAGACCGAAGTCCCCTAAGAAGATCACCCACAAGGTCACCCTATGGTCTTGCACAGTCCGCTGCTTCACTTGCATCAAAATTCCGTACTTCAGCATCAGGCTATGGTTCCTTACCATCTGCCTATGGGGATCAACCAACTTCATCATTATCTGCTGCCTACGGTAGTCAGTCGTCGTCTTTAGCTGCTGCCTATGGAACCCGAGCCAGTACACTTGCAACTGCTTACGGCAATCAAGGTGGATTTGACAGCCAGCCCTCAGCTTATGGGACAGAAACACAACCTTCATATGGCACACAAAGTTCTACAGCCTATAGCACTCCAGGATCGTCTCTGTCTGCCAGTTATGGGTCCCATCTATCTGCAGTGGCGACGTCTTACAGCGCTCAGACCTCGTCCAATCTTTATCCATCACATTCTACCAGTTCCCCATATGCGTCGTCCTCGGCACTGGCTAGTGCTTATCGTCCACAGCAGAGTACCGTCTATGACAATACTCAAATGGGTGGCCTTGGAATGCAAACCGCTTACTCGTCTCTGTCGTCTTCAATAGATGCGCCGATGTATGAGCGCACCCGTCTTTCACCGCCGCTAAGCTCTGTTACCGACGGCTACAAGAAGACGATGGACAATTATAAAAGGTATGTAACTCAGCTACTATGCTAACGTGTAGCAGTACAGCTATATGCTCGTCTGGCCTAATCATAATTATTCCTTGTGCAAATGCATAATCCTTGTTTTGGCATTTTTGTGACTTGTTGCATTAATGTGATAGTAAAGGTTTATTTTCTTTAAACTCGTCTGCATTGTACAGAGCAGTCCCTTGCCACCACTTTTTCAGTTCCCTGTCAGTGCTGGCTACTCCTTCTTCTTCCCTTTTTTTTTCCTCTGGGTGTCCCCTCAGCAAGCTGGGTGCTAAGGGTGCACGTGTGCTATAGACACAGTGCTGGTAAGCCGCCCCCCCCCCGCTCCCTCCACAGGAATTCGACCTATGGCTTCTGCTGCTCACGGTCTGCTATGAAACGAAGGAGAGAGGTGCAGCCAGGGGAGCGCTGGATCGGTCACTCGGGTAAGTGTTTGTGTTGGCGTGGTTTTTGTTTTGTTTTTTTGTTTTTTTTTTTTTCCTCCATTTTTGTATTTCATTGGAGGGTTTTTTTGTTTTTTTTTTTTCCCCCTTCCTGTCCATAATGAAAATAGGATTTGAGAGAAAATCCTTGGTCTCTCCAGAACACCAGAAGTAGCATCCCCAATGGAATATTGCCCCTCTCCCATTACTTTCCTTGGCACAGCCCAAATTTTGTGATATTAATTTTTTTTTTTTTCTCTAATACATCTCCACTCTGCCCTTAACTTAAAAAAAATAAATTTTGGCTTTAGTTATACTTTAATGCAGATAATGCATTAGGGTAAACCACCTTTTGAGTTTAGAAACACTTTAATATTAATGATGCCCAATATTAGGAAATGTTAGTCTAGATATTACTGTCCTGAATGAACCTGGCACAGTTCCCCAATGTTCTTTTTGTGAATTGGTGCCCAAAACTGAACTGCATATTCCAGATGAGGTTTTACTAATTTGTACGGGGATAAAATATGGCTCTCTGGAGTCTATACCTCTTTTAATACAAGAGAGGATTTTGTAGAAACCCAGTACGTATGATGCATGCATATATATATTTTTAGCCCACAAGTACATAACCTTACATTTATCAACATCAAACCTCATTTGCCACATAGTTGCCCAATTAAACAGTGTATTGAGGTGGGCTTGTAAGTTGGAGACCTCCTGTAAGGATGTTATTCCACTGCAAAGCTTGGTGTAATCTGCAAAGACTGAAACAATACTTTTTAATACTTTTTATAAACTATATAGTGTCTAGGATTAAAAGTAAGGATCCAATGGTTATTTGTGTGGGGTTTTTTTTTGTGGAGAGGGATTAGAACACTTAATGGGCTTTTATTGCTGTGTGCGCCTTGGCGATAATGGATTCCCTCACATTGGAGGAATTTCTTCTTACTTTCTGTATTTGAGATGTTACAGGACGTAAAGAAGTATCCCCAATTGCACAGATGGGGGGGGGGGGGGACATGACCAGTTATAACCATCCTTTACTCATATCCAGAATGGAGGAAAAAAAATGCCTTTAGTCCTACTTTAATTCTATATAGAGTTCTGGTCCTAGACATTATATAGGTACTCAAAGTACAAAATCAAAAATTACACATATGATGCAGGCTGTTGCTAGTGTTAATGTGTTTTTTTTTTTTTTTTTGTTTTTTTTTATTTGATTCCCCTGTAACAGTTTACTTATCCTGTCAATCCCACCAGTTTTACCATTGCAGCCATGAGTTTGTCTAAACCTTTTTCAATAAAATGAGGGTATGTAAATGTGTATTAAATTAATTTAAATATATGGGGTGTGTGTATACATATATACCATATGATAGAGAGTTAAAAGGACAAACTCCAGTAAAAGGTGGCAGTTAGAGGTCTTGGGATGAACAATATCACAATGAATGGGTGCTTAAACTGTTCATGTGAGTAAAACTTTTTTTTTTTTTTTTTTTTTTTTTTATTTGTTAATCCATCTAAAACTAGTTTGTCCACAAGTAACATGTACATAGATCTCTGCAATTTTTTTACTGCAGCATGAACAGCGTCAACAAATTTAAAATGAAAACTGCTTTGTTAATGGTGTTGAGACTGCATCATATATAATCTTTGGTTTTGCCCATAGTTTGCTTTACAGGTATTTGTATAGTGGCATCAATTTATGCTTTTAGATGCTATTCATTCATATCAGCCCCTGCCTTCAAGAAGCTTACAGTTTAAGGTCCCTATCTTGCTTGTATGCATACACATACAGACACGGGCCAATTTAACCTACCAGCATATCTTTGGAGTGAGGGAGAAAAGTAGCATTCACCCACGCATGCACAGGTAGAATGTGCCAACTCCAGGTAGATAGTGTCCTAAACTGGATTTGAACCTAGTGTGGTAAGGCTGATGTGTAAACTTGTGATCCACCGTACTGCCCATTGTTCACTTTATTCCTTAGCCAGAGATTAGCTATAACAATTCAGAGGGTTTTTTTTTTCTTTTGTTTTTTCTTTTTCTTGTTAAATTTGGTTAAAAAAAAAACCCTTTGAAGAAAGATGCCTGTTCTCTAATACCACTTCAAAATCTTCTACCTAGAGATTCCAGCCCACGTGGGCATCCCCTATACCTGTCAGACATTTAAAATGTCATGAAAAGTAGGTGGTTTTCTGGCTTTGTAAGCCACCAGTTTCATTTCAACAAGACAAAAAGTCACCCTATTTGAAATTTGATCTCAAAAGGGTAGGTTTTGTTAAAGGAAAGGGGGAGCTTTTCCTGTGATTCCACAGGATTCCATTTACATAACCTCACCTAGGCCATGCTTCCCCTTTTCTAACAGGTGGATGGCATGTATAGCTACAGTTCTATTGCCACTGCAACGTTTCTCCTGCTCCAGTCACATTTCTGCCTCCTCTGATTGTTGCCTTCTGGTCCAGCAATATTTCTGCAACCTTTTGCTTTCTTCTCTGTCCATATATCTCACAGTGCTCCATGTTTGCCAGGGGTGACTCCTCTAAGCATTCCTGCATCACCAGTTTGTCACAAATGGAGAATGCTAAGTGTAACAAGCTGAATATACAGGAATGCTCTTGTGATGCCACCCTCTCCTTGGTGTAGCTGAACAAACTGGCTTTTTCTGCACTCAAGTCTTTAGGGTTGTCTTTGCTTACTACTAGTTTTTAGGACCTGCCCCCTGAACCGCTGCACTTTTCCACTTTTCTATAGAGAAGGTCTTTACCACTGCTCCACTATCTCTCCTCTCCTGTCACTGCCTACTCTTGTTTCATTCCCCACCACCCTGTTGCTGTGCCAAATGACGCTGCACACCTACAGATTAAAGTGTGCGTAAAGGACACTCTTTTTGATAGTGTTGGAAGGATTTTACTGTTATGTACAGAACCTGTGGGGTTCAACTCTTTGTTCTGATGATCATTTTACACGTAGACGGAGCGTAGTTGGAAATTCAAATTGTTACATGCAAAAGGTGATGAAAAATCATCCAGTTGGATCATATGTTCTAGTGACAACGGTCCTAAGATGGGAAGTCTTCATTTTGAACGGTTTCATTTTTATTTCTTGTGTGACAGGAACTGAGAACATCCCCAGCAGGGTAAAGGCAGCAACAAATAAATAACCGCAGTGTATATCTTCTGTTATCTGAAACTACCTATCGTTGCATTTAGAAGTGTAGAACTTGACTAATTTTGTTCATAAAATGTAAATGCTTACATGTTTTAGAGCTTCACCATACTTGCAGGTGTAAATGTTTTCTAAGCCTCTGTTCACACTAGTGCAGCTTGAAGCCACTACGGGACCCACTCTACATCCTGCAGCCCACACACAACACGGGACCCGTGGTCAGGCGTCATTTATCTTAATGGCATGCCACGCGCACTGGAAATCGCACTGTAGTTCCGTTCCCATTGCAGGCTGCGATTTCTGGAAAGGTGCAGGGACCTTTTTCCTGCAGTTTGTGAGGCATGGCAGCTCATTCAAATGAATGGACTGCCATCCCCCTTCCCGCAAATGTGCACTACTGTGAACCAATCCTAAAAACTAGTAAATTGTTGTTAGTCTGGTCTCCCTAATCCTCCTTTTTTTTAAAACCCAGTAGAATGATTAAAGCTCATCACTCCACTTGTATATTAAGTCTTAACTTTCCTAATGTTCAGCCTTTATGTTTCTTAGAATTTTTGCTGCGTTTTTTTTCTTTTAATTAAAACTTCCTTTTGTGTTTCGACAGCAGGCTTGCTTCTGACCGCCGTTTTTCAGAATTAGCTGACTATCGCCGTTTAACACAGGAAACACAGGATCCTTTCCGCCGGTCGCCACCCAAAACTCAGCTGGACTTCCGTCGCATGACTGAATCACAGCAGTCCGATTACTCTTCATACCCTTACGGTGATTTCATGAGAGGGTCATCGCTATCTGGCTATCAGCGCCGTTTGTAGTAGCGTTAAAGGGTGGTTGGAAATTTGTGTGTAGATTGAGGTCTTTCTGTGTGATTTAATACAGAAAATTCTGGGTTCCTAATTTTGAAGAATTTTTTTCTTTTTTTTGATCTGTATAACTGTTTTAAAAATACTTTGAAATCTAGCCAGTGGTGTAATATATACTACATGGATAAATCCTTTACAGCAGTGTAATATATATACTACATGAATTATTTTACAGCAGATTTTTACACATATGTTTATTTACATGGCAGCACAGGATCACTTGTATATGAATTGTAGATCTGCTGAAAGAAGCCACTAATGCTTACCCTTTGGTGGCCTGTTGAAACATTGCTACTTCACTGCTCTCTAGCCTCAGCTGCCCAGATGGATTCATAACTGAATTCCCACACAACATAATGCAGTGGTGCTTTCTTCCACACTCCTGTAATTATGAAATGCATATAGTGGCTGGCAAGGAGGGTGTTTCAACAAATGGGCAAGTGGAAAAGTACACACCTGCTAAATTACAAAGCTCAATTTTGATATGTGAAACATCTGTCTGAACAACTCCTTAGTACAAAGCAGGTTCTATACTCTTTTGTGCGTTTTAACCCCTTGTTGGGAGTTGTAAATCAAGCAGTTGGTGTTTTCAGCTGGGGCAAGTCAATACGTTCGATCTCGTCTTCACAAATGGATAAACGTCATCTGATTTCCAGTCTTAGTGGAATGGGGGGGGGGGGGGTAGTAAAGAGATGTTTCAGAATAAGTTATCCACATACCAACACCGTGCTTCCGTCTTAGCCTTAAAAGGGATGCGATTGGAACAGGCATTTTGGCCAACATTGCACAGCATATATTGAATCCCACTTGGATTATATATTTTTTTTTTTTTTTTTTTTTTTTTTTTTTTTTTTTTTTTTTGTGCCGAGTACCAGTATTTGATTCATCCAAATGTGGATGGGTTTTGGGTAGAACCAGAGGGTTGCAACACTGGTGTAAAAACATTCATAACTCTGGTATTTTTAAATGGCAATGGTTTTTAGTAAATGTTTTTTTTTTCTTTGCATTTAAATTCTAAGTGGAGCTGCAAGAAGTATGTGTAACTAGGCTAAAGCTAATTAAACAGAAGTTGTCATGTGCTACATATTGTGACACAGGATTAAGAATACATTATCAATACAACTATCGCTTTAACACTTTCCCTAGTTTTCATGATGCATGTTTCTTTAGAACTTTTTTTTTTCTGCATGTGTTCATGACCATTAAAACATGTCTTTTTGTATTTTTGGTAAAGAAAAAAAAATTAAATGTTTCATTGCTGTATTAAATTGGAGTTCTTGATTTATTTATATTTACAAATTTTTATTTTAGGGACCATTCTGGGTCAATCTGAAACTGCAAGACTGAACCACTTAGCAAGTTACATTTTTAAATTCCAGATCTAGGCAGCTAAACATGACCTTTGTTGCCATCTCTCCCCATCTGATACATAATATATTTCTGGTTTTGTTAAGGAGATGATTCAAGAGTACACTTGCCGTTCATTGTTGCCCTGCACACCAGTTCTGGTAGTGATTATCAATCTGACAGCCTCTTTATTTCGCTGGTCTGACTGGTCATCTTGCCAGCTCATTTACAGATATGATGTACTTGGCAGGACCAGGGACCATATTTCAGGAGAGCAAAGAGGACCAGTGTGCAAGCTCAAGTGAGCGCTGCTCAGCCCTTCATAGGAAGCCTTCTATTTTTAAGCATGAATACAAGGCTTTCCTCTGCTGATTGGATGGATGGTCACAATCTTGAACTGCCTTGAACAGCTAGGAAGCATTGTATTCACTTGTTCTGGAAGGCATTCTGTGAAAGACTGAGCTGTGCTCGGCCCAACTCCTATTTTATTCCGGGGATGGGAAGTCCTTGTACTGCTGTCGAAACAGTGTTCTTTGCTGCATCAGTTGTTTGGGCCAGCTTGGTTGAAATGTGTTCTTTAAAGTCATTGTTCTTTGAGTTGGGGTTTCTGGACCTTTCTGGTTTAAAGCATATTGAGCTGTGGATGTCTGGCAAACCTTGGTTTTTAATTTAGCACAAAAACATTCATTGTCCATTGATAACCCATGTGGCCACATTGTCAAGATTGTGACTTTTCCTTTTCAATTGCAATTTCATGTGGTACAGTTATGCAAGAAAACTGAGGCAGGGATGAGCCTAAAAAGTCTACAACGTCTGCCTCCTAATTCTCTACCTCATGAAGTTAAAGCTGTGTTACCTCAAAAGAAAGCATTATATTGCAGCTTACCCATTCTTAGTCGTGGTGGGTGCATTAGTTTTTTTCCGTTTTTATTTTAACCTGGTGATCCAGCCAGAATGCCTTTTTGTTTTTCAACAGGAGCTGTACTGCAGATGTAGCAGTTGGAGTGCAGAGACCAAGGGTACTTATAATCAGATTTTATTTAATCATTTATCAGACACGGGAAAAAAAATAGTGTGTGTGTACATATCTCCCCAGACTGGTAATGCTGCTGTCCAAAGAGTTGCCCCCGTGTTCATCCAATACAGCAGGTGTGTTACTGGCCTGATCACCAGGGGAAAACGAGAGGGGGCTAGAAAAAAAAATCAACTACCACATCAGCTACAATATATTAAATGTTTTGGTTTTAATACATGGAGATTTACCGTATTTTCCGGCGTATAAGACGACTGGGCGTATAAGACGACCCCCTACTTTTCCTGTTAAAATATAGGGTTTGAGCTATACTCGCCGTATAAGACTACCCCTCTTCCAACGCACACCAAATAAAAATGAAAAAACATCAGATTTGATTTCAATATGGTATGCTATTTCAGTATGGTATTCCAATGATGGGGCACTATTCCTCCCACTGACACCAATGATGGGACACTATTCCTCCCACTGACACCAATGATGGGACACTATTCCTCCCACTGACACCAATGATGGGGCACTATTCCTCCCACTGACACCAATGATGGGGCACTATTCCTCCCACTGACACCAATGATGGGGCACTATTCCTCCCACTGACACCAATGATGGGACACTATTCCTCCCCCACTGACACCAATGATGGGACACTATTCCTCCCCCACTGACACCAATGATGGGGCACTATTCCTCCCACTGACACCAATGATGGGGCACTATTCCTCCCACTGATACCAATGATGGTGCCCCATCATTAGTGTCAGTGTGTAAGGAATAGTGCCCCATCATTAGTGTCAGTGTGTAAGGAATAGTGCCCCATCATTAGTCAGTGGGAGGAATAGCGCCCCATCGTTGGTGTCAGTGGGGGAGGAATAGCTCCCCATCGTTGGTGTCAGTGGGGGAGGAATAGCTCCCCATCGTTGGTGTCAGTGGGGGGAGGAATAGCTCCCCATCGTTGGTGTCAGTGGGGGAGGAACAGTGTCTCATCGTTGGTGTCAGTGGGGGAGAGGAGCGGCTGCTCCTTCTTCCAGTTCGGCCGCTCCGCTCCGCCTCCTCGCCGGTGATTGGTCGCCTGTGTGCCTTTCCAGTGCTAGCTCCCAATCACCGGTGAGGAGGCGGAGCCGAGCGGCCGCTTGACCATCGAGCGGCCGAACTGAAAGGAGCAGCTGCGCTTCCTGGACCGGATCGTCGTGGGACCGGAGCCAGGTAAGGTACAGCAGCCCCTCTGCCCACCCCTGTACTTGGTGTCCGTTGGAGGAGGAGGGGGGGCTGCGCCGCCCCTCGAAAAAGTGCCGCCCTGACACCGGCTCGCACCGGCGTATAAGACGACCCCCGACTTTTCAGAAGATTTTCAGGGGTTGAAAAGTCGTCTTAGACGCCGGAAAATACGGTACTAAAACTGGTGTACTCAGAATCTGGTGCAGCTGTGTATTGTAGTCATTCCACTAACTTTTAGCTTGTTCACTAAAGCTGCAACAAAACCTAGAAGATGATTGGTTTCTATGCTGAGCTGCAGCAGATTTTGCATTTTTAGCAAGTCAACCCTATAAACCAGGTGTGTCTGTAAGAGGAGGGTGTTGAGTACAATATCACCCATGTGTTTTTAGTTTTATATATTTAAAATGAACACGTATTTGCAACATTATTGGATCTTTTAAGTTCATACTTGCATGTTATAACACATTAAGACTTAACACCAGCCAGATGAAAAACTCATAATGGGCTGATTAGGGAATAATAAAAATGTTAATGTTTGATTTGTCTACAGTACCAACAGAAAGTTTCCATAAATGAAAAGGGAAACCCTATTGGTGGTTTAATTTCTGTGCCAATCGTTAGTCTTGAAGCAATGCAAATGGGAGGCAGCAAGACTTCTAAAGTGTATTTTCCACTTTTAGTCAAATGTGTGAAAACCCCTTAACACAGCAAATCTTACAAATTTTTTTTTTTTTTTTTTTTTTTTTTTTTTTTTTTTTTTTAAATCTTGCCTTTCAAAGGGTGTGAAGATGTCAGGGCTGATTCTATTAACATCTAGATGGCCTTAGGAGTCTTTGTCCCCATGTTATCCCTAAGACATTTTTAAGCCTTTTTGTTTAGTGTTCAAATCTAGTTTACAGCTGTTAATGAAGAACTACAAAACATGGTATGAAGAGGATTAATTACTCCACAGCCCCCTCCTAAACATTACAAAACTGAGAGCATGTAAGGATTTTAAGCAGGTTAAAAGGATTTAAACCAGCAACAACCTTTTTTTTTTTTTTTTTTTTTTTTTTTTTTTTTTTAAATGTATTATGTTAATTGGACATATAACAAATATAAACTAGGTGTTATCCCAATTTGACTGCTAACGTGGAAAGG
This sequence comes from Staurois parvus, assembly GCF_062004578.1. Taxonomy (NCBI): domain Eukaryota; kingdom Metazoa; phylum Chordata; class Amphibia; order Anura; family Ranidae; genus Staurois; species Staurois parvus. The sequence continues at coordinate 463,372 of NW_028318712.1, read as the reverse complement.
CAGTTTAAGGAAGAAAATACCCTTGACTACAAAATACACCAGAAAATGGAAGATTTGGGCTCAAAGAATGATTGATATTTTTTCTTTTTTTTTTTTTTTTTTCTTTCTCCCCCTAGCTAAAAGTTAGTGCTGTAATACTTTTTAATATTCTGTGTTTGAAATAAAGTGTTAAATATGGCAAAATGGTTTTAAGATTGCTTTTTAATGCAAAGTTAGTCCTTGCAATGCAGGGGTCTTATACACTTGCTAAATGGGTTCACCAATGACCACCTTTAGTACAATCTGCTGCTAGGTAAAAAAAAACAAAGCATGCTGTGCAAACACAAGGGTTTATTTATTAAAATTTGCAGAGCTGTTTTGTTCAGTGAAACTGTATTCCCATTTGTTATATATGAATGGGACCAAAAATTAATATTGCTAGGCGATTTTTGAGCCATGCTGAATGTATTTAATCCATGCAGAATGCAAAATAACATTTGTTCTTTCCCCAACTGAATAGAACAAATGTATATTCAATTTCATAGGACAGAGTAGCCCCAAAGGAGCCCAGGGTTTTGTTTTTTAATATTTGCAGCTCACTCTTTCCACCCTTCAGTGCTCTGCCGCTGGTTCTCTTACCCATTGAAGCAGGCCCAAGGTCAATCAAACTTAACCGCTTGACCTCCAAAAGGTTTTTACTCCTTTCATAACCAGGGCACTTTTTGTTATTCTGCACTGCTCTACTCCACTGTCAGTTTTGCAACACTGTATGCAAACAAATTTTTTTTTTCTTCACACAAAGCTTTCTTTTGGTGATATTTGATCACCTCTGGATCTTTTATTTATTTTTTATTATATAAACAAGAAAACACCCAAATTTTGGGAAAAAACAATTTTCTACTTTTATGGTATAAAACATATCCAGTTAAAAAAAATCTTCATAAATGTAGGCCAAAATGCTATCTGCTACATGTATTTGGTACAAAAAAAAAATTGAATGAATTTTCCTTAGAAAATCGGAAATTTTGTAATCCAATGGTGCCTTCATTTATTTTGAAATTCAACTAACCAAGCCTTCAATTTCACCTCGCTAAAGAAAAGCATTTTCATGACTGGGAATCTTCTTTTCGTTCCGGGTCACAGCTCATTCCTTTCAATTATATTTCTCCCAAAAATCTCTCATCATTGGCTAGGAATTTTTTTGGTTTTAAAAAAATATCCAACATACCTGATCACTCAAATTCAATGTCACACAAAAATCATCCGATGCTGTGCCCCACTAATGGTGCAAAATGTTAATAAACTTAGTTACGATTCCGAAAGCAAATTCTTTCGGAATTTGACCCATGTATGGACTGGAAATACACTGGAATTATGCAGCTATGAATCTATACTGTTAATGGCAGTGAGAGTGTGGCAGGCAATATGATGCCAACTGGCATCAACAGTGACACTAATACAGCGATCAGTGTTAATACTGTGCACTGTCACTGTACTATTGACACTGGCTGGGAAGGGGTTAGCATCTGGTGCAACCAAAGGGTTAACTGTGTCTAAGTGGGCACACAACCGCCCTAGTGTAACTCCATTTATTTATAATTAAAATCACAAAACTGAACACAACTCACATGATATTGTGATAATGAGGCACTTAATATGTGATGCTTTTACTTTAAAATCTGTTTTTCTCTCAGATTTTCAGGGAAAAGGAACAGCCAGATCGCTCTTTACAGTACACAGAGTTCTGTGTTTTTGTAAACGAAAAACTGTGATGAACCCTTTCCTGTTTGGCCTATAGCAAAATGACAGCTGGATGGCACTTTCGTTAATCCAGGTGGACGTCATAGGACAGCCTCCCGAATTGCCGCCTCTCACGCTGCACTGTGGTGAGACTGCTGTGACCAGTTGCAGCAGGTCACATGACAATTGTAAACAATGGATGGCTTCCTTTCATGCCATCCATTGTATATAGTTGTGTACAGTTGTATATAGCTGTGTTGCTAACTGTGATTGTTCATAGTGATCAGATGGTACATCATGACAAAACAAACTAAATGAATCCATTTAATTCAGTAAAATGTTTAACCTCCCTGGAGGTATTCCTGAGTGTAGCTCGAGGTAAAGTATCAGCACCACAAGCGGTAACCCCGAGCTACACTCGGGTATACCCTGCAGCGTTGCTCCAAGATCCCTTCTGCACTTACCTTGTCCTTCGCTCCCGCGATGTCCCCCCTGCAGCGTCCACGACCATCTCCTCCGGCCACTGCTGGCATCAGTCTTCCGGGTTCTGTTCCCTGTGACGACGGGACGTAATAAGTGACATTCACTCAATACACTAAAATCACATAGTAAAACATTACTGTATCAAACCATTTCACATACATTTTATCCCTAGTGCTTTGTCCTGTGCCCTGCCTGCATTTTTACTGTTCTTTCTCCCTGGAAACTGAGCAATGTCCATGGTGTCCAAAAAGCGTCCCTTTAGGTAAAAGCGGTTTTAGATCAGCTAAAGAACAGCGATAGTAAATTAGAACCACTTGCAGAATTGAGTGATAATGATTCGTGGGGAAATTCGTCATCAGACACTGAAAACGATTTTGCGACTAAGATCAATGATGTGCAAACTTGGCGCTCTATTTCAAATTTCAGTGTTTTTGGTTTGATTACAGTATTGAATTAAAGTTATATTATTTTTTATGATTACATTTTAATTTATGATTTCATGTTTCAAATTTTAACATACCCGGGATGTTTACTAGACTCTTGTTCGGACAGATTTCAGTGAGTTATTCCTAAGAATTACAGGCCTACAATAAAAAAACGACACATTTCCATGCAAAAAAATGTACCGCTTTGAGCACAGAAATACTGACATCATGCCCCTAGGGAGGCTACAGCAATTAAATTCATTGCTATAAGCAATCATAATGTGTAAAAAAATAAATAAATAAATAAAAAAAAAAATTGAAAGGAAAAAAATGTTTCCGTACTGTCAGAAGCCAGTCTCTGATCACCGCCACACCAGTTATATGATGGCGCTGTACTGCACTGGTGACAGTATGTATAAAAATTTTTGAAAAAGTATCAAGTAAAATGCTTGCTTATAGCAATGAAATTCATTATTATAAGGAATCATAATGTGTCATAATCGTCAATCATATAAACATAACTTTCCCAAAGTAGTACAATATTACTATGGTAACATTATATTACACTTTTTTTTTTTTTTTTTTCCCCCCCCATATTGTTACCAGTCAATGTCCCTGATCACTGCCACACCAGTTATATGATGATGTATTGCCCTGGTGACAGTATGTAAAAAGAAAAATGAATTTTCTTTTATATTTCTTAATTTTCCACAAAAAGTGACAAATTTAAAAAATTTGCCATGCCTCTTACTAAATACCTCAGAATGTCTACTTTCCAAAAAGGGATAATTTGGGGGACATCTGAACTGTCCTGACATTTTTGTGTATCAAGAAATGAGATATGCTGTCAGTACAGCAGGATTGATCAATTTTCAGATATATACAATAGTTTAACTTTATAACTTTTGTACAGACTAAATAGTATACACTGGAATGTATCAATATATTATAGCCTAAAATGATGATGAACAAATACTTATTTGCAAAATTTTATTACAAACGAAAAATGTGTTTTCTTTTCACATTTTTCAGTCTTTTTTTGTTTAGCAAAAAAAAAAAAACTAGTGATGGCTAAATAGCACCAAAAGAAAGCTCTATTTGTGTGAACAAAATGATAAAAATTCAGTTTGGGTACAGTATTTCATGACTACGCAACTGTCATTCAAAGTGCGACAGTGCTGAAAGCTGAAAATTGGCCTGGACAGGAATGCGGTAAAAGTGCCCTATATTGAAGTGGTTAAACACAGCCAATCAGCTGATTTCAGACAAAATCAGTGGCTGAAATCAGCTGCCAAATTCATGCTGTGTCCAATCACAAACCCGGAAGAAGATTGATCACGTACATAAACGTGATCGTGCCTGTACCTGATGGTTGCTTTCTGTATACAGCTGTAGCCAAAAATTTTGAGAATAACACAAATATTAATTTTCAAAGTCTGCTGCTTCAGTGTTTTTAGATCTTTTTGTCAGATATTACTATGGTATACTGAGGTATAATTACAAGTTAAGTTTATGAAATCAATATTTGCAATTGACCCTTCTTTTTCAGGACCTCTGTAGTTTGCCGTGGCATGCTGTCAATGAACATCAGGGCCTCATCCTGCCTGATGGCAGCCCATTCTTGCATAATCAGTGCTTGGAGTTTGTCAGAATTTGGGTTTTTTTTGTTCACCCGCCTCTTGAGGATTGACCACAAGTTCTCAATGGGATTAAGGTCTGGGGAGTTTCCTGGCTATGGCTCAAAAATTTAAATGTTTTGTTCCCCAAGCCACTTAGTTATCATTTTTGCCTTATGGCAAGGTGCTCCATCATGCTGGAAAAGGCATTGTTCATCACCAAACTGTTCTTGGATGGCTGGGAAAAGTTCCTTTTGGAGGATATTTGTAATATTCTTTATTCATGGCAGAATTGTGAGTGAGCCCACTCCCTTGGCTGAGAAGTAACCCCACACATGAATGGCCTTAGAATTCTTTACTATTGGCATGGCACAGGACTGGTGGTAGCGCTTGCCTTTTCTTCTCCGGACAAGGTTTTTTCTGGATGCCCCAAACAACTGAAAAAGCATTCATCAGAGAAAATGACTTTACCCCAGTCCTCAGCAGTCCAATCCCTGTACCTTTTTGCAGAATATCAGTCTGTTCCTGATTTGTTTCTTGGAGAGAAGTGGTTTCTTTGCTTCCCTTCTCAACACCAGGCCATCCTCCAAAAGTCTTCGCCTTACTGTGAGTGCAGATGCACTCACACCTGCCTGCTGCCATTCCCGCGCAAGCTCTGCATTGGTGGTGCCCTGATCCCGCAGCTGAATCAACTTTAGGAGACGGTCCTGGTGCTTGCTGGACTTTCTTGAGCACCCTGAAGCCTTCTTCACAACAATTGAACCTCTCTTGAAGTCCTTGATGATCCGATAAATGATTGATTTAGGTGCAATCTTAGTAGCAGCAATATCTTTGCCTGTGAATCCCTTTTTCTGCAAAGCAATGATGACTGCACGTTTCATTGCAGTTAACCATGGTTAACAGGACAAACACTGATTTCAAGCACCACCCTCCTTTTAAAGTTTACAGTCTGATTCTAACTCCGTCAGTATGACAGAGTGATCTCCAGCCTTGTCCTCGTCAACACAGACACCTGTGTTAACGAGAGAATCACTGACATGATGTCAGCTGGTCATTTTGTGGCAGGACTGAAATGCAGTGGAAATGTTTTTTTGGGATTAAGTTCATTTTCATGGCAAAGAGGGACATTGCAGTTCATCTGATCACTCTTCATAACATTCTGGAGTATATGGAAATTGCTATCATAAAACTGAGGCAGCAGACTGTGAAAATGAATATTTGTGTCTTTCTCAAAACTTTTGGCCATGGCTGTATTTACTGTGAGTGGTTGACAGTTGGTTAAAGATAGAGGACATCCTGCTAGGGTTACAGCATTATGGGTCTGCCCCTAACAGAGTGTTTACCATGACACTCTTTACTCAGATATAATGATCAAAGAGCAGTGTTGATGCCATCATATCCAACCCATTCTGCATCATTTAGGCCAAAGATCCCAACGTGAAAAGGACCCCGAGTGTCAAGTGAACAGCCTGAAGACATCTTAAGAAAGGTAGGTTTAGAAAGAAAAGCACTTGTTCTGAGTTCAGAAAGTAATAAAGATTGTGGGCTTGTGCAGCTTAACCAATTGGTTGGTATATTGAAAAGTCAGCAATAGCTGACACTATAGTCCAGCCTTTCTTGTCCAGGGCTCCTCCAGTTTAAAGGTTGTAAAAGATAAAATAGTTTGTCAGACAAATTTACCCTCTTACCTGTCAATTAAGGCCTGAGTGGACAGAAACTATCATCTACTGTATCCCAACAATCACCCACTGTAGGAGGTACAGGATGGAGCCCACAAACAAACTAAATTGGAGCCTTTTCTCCCTTCATTGCCCCCAATGGCAGAAATGCATATTTCTCTTGTCTGAGAACTGCATCGGGAAGTACAGTGTTACTTGAATTGTATTCCAGGATTTGTTTGTCTTGAGTTAAGAGAACAATTTAAGACTTTTTACATAAACTCAGAAATCTTTTATTAAGGTCTTCATGTTATATAGTTTGAATACCATATCATTCATGCATTTTTATCATTGTAAAAAGAACATATTCCATGCTTCAGTTTTTATCCAGGAAAAAAAACTGCTTTGAAAAAAAAGATTTTTGCCCATTTTTTTCCAGACTTCCCCATCTCTACTACCTGGTGATAAGGAAAGGGGGGTAGGTATCTCAATCTGGCTCCCTAGTCCCTTTTTCATTGGGCCCCCTACCTTTTTTCATGATGGCTGTGGTGCTTAAATGTATTTACACTGTGTGTGCTTTACTTTTTTTCTGAGTTTAGGGGCGATCCTGGAGGCTGTTGACACCAAATGTAGGGGATGGGAGTGTTCTCCCTGCCTCTCTTTTCCTGTGATCTCTGATTTGCACTGTGCATGCATGCACAGTGAGTGCAGGTGGCGTCACAAGAAGGGCTGAGTCAAATCGCAACTGCCATCTTGGTTTCTTTTTTTTTTTTTTTTGGGCCAGTGCTGGGGTGGCGAGTCTGGACAGCAGTTTATGCTTTTAAGTATACAAGATTCCTTGCCTTACTGAGGGGAGGTGGGCACTGGTGGGAAACGACTAGTTCCTTCTTGTGGGTACCAGTGCAGGTGTCTGCTACCAGCACCCACTCCTCTCAGCTGACAAGGATTTCTGCATAGCGATTAGTCCTTCCCTATTGTTGGCAGGCCATGGCTCAGCAATGGCAGAGAGGGGAGATCAAGGGGGAGACGGTCTTTATATCCCTTTGTCAGGTAGGGGAGAACTTGTATGCAGCTCCCCTTGCACTATAACCCCTGGGGTCAGTTAGTTTGGTTTGCCTCTGAATTTCTTAATTTATCTGTTCTTTCAACTAATTTTGGGGCACCTTCCGCCAATTACTTTGTGTCGGGAGGATTTCTCATCTGCTCCTACTGGGTTTCAACACCTGCTTTCTGGAATACTTTCCAGATTGGACCGTCATAGTCCAATGGCATCTCCTCTTCAGAAACATCTAAAAGGTAGGAAATATTTATAAATATTTTTAGTCATGCTGTATGGATAGGTACATATAACAAACAGTGGTGTTTTCTCAAATCTGACTGCAAAACTTGGATGTCAAGAGAAAAAGAATCTGACTGTCTGCTTTGCAGGATTGTGGTGATTCTGATTCGGTACTCTGACATAGTAAACTTGTCGGATGAACGATGGATTCTTCCATATTGACCAAAACTCCTTTTTCTAGGTCTGATCTTTCATCCTTTAACAGCGAAGCTGTTGAAGCCAGGGTTCTGAGAGATGGGAGTCTCAAATCTGCTCATTCCTACTCTGCTAAATGCTAGGAAGCAACTTCAAGGAAGATTTATGAAGCATTACTTTAACTCTGAAAAAATATGGAAATAATGTAAACCCATAATCCCCAACTGGTACAGCATTAATCAATAAAACTCATGCAAATATCAGTGAATCACATACAAATGAAAAAGTGCTCAATAAATCCATATATATATATATATATATATATATATATATATACATACACACACACAGTATATTAAAATATTGTGTCCATGCATTTAAAAACCAGTGTACAAGCGGAAAATCATAGCAGTATTCTGTCTCCATCTCCAAATCTCCAGCCAGTGTGTTAGATCAATAACACCAATGATCCTCTGTGCTCCCTTCACCACACTCCAAGAATTGCTCTTTTGCCAATCTACTTACAGAATAGGTAAACACAGCTTGTATAAACTCAGCCCAGATGGGAAATCTACTTTTTAAGCGCTTGGAATAATCCTCCAACAACCGCCCCATGGTGGTTTTCAAACAGAAATCTTTTGAACCCCTCCAGGACATTCTTTTAGTCCTTCTGATTTTGTTTCTGGTTGCCATTACTTCAGCTCCTAGAGTCTCGAAATTGGTTGCACTAGTCTGTAAAGAATGGTTCATAGTGCTTCACCATGGCATGGTGGTTTTAGGCCTCAGCTGTCTTTGTTACTTAGGGAGGTCTCTTCATTCCATTTTAACCAAAATATGCTGTTACCTCGTTTTTGTCCTAAACCTCAACACTGGGGTTGAAAAGGTGCTTCATACCTTGGATGTAGTTTGTGCAGTCAAGAGTTTGACTTTGTTACATAGTCTGGTTGAAAAAAAGACACAAGTCCATCGACAGTAGTTCAAGCAATAAATAGGAAAAAACATTTATACACTCCTATACCCACAGCTGATCCAGAGGAAGGCAAAAAAAAAAAAAACTAGCAAAGCATGATCCTATTTGCTCCAGCAGAGGAAATATGTTCCTTCCTGATCCCCCAAGATGCAATCAGATATTCCCTGGATAATCTTTACCTATAAATGTTATTCAGTTATCTTATGTGCATTTAGGAAAGAATCCAGGCCTTGTTTAAAGCAATCTACTGAGCTGGCCAGAACCAGCTTTTCATGGAGTCTAATACACATTTTCACAGCTCTTACCGTGAAAAAAATTTCTATAATTGGATACTAAATCTCTTCCTCCAGACGTAGAGTGCCCCTTGTCCTCTGTGATGACCTTAAAATGAATAACTCCACCAAATTCACTATATGGACCACCTATGTATTTATACATGTTGATCATATCCCCCCTTAATCTTTATTCACAAGAGAGAATAAATTCAGTTCCTCTAACCTTTCCTCATGCTGAGCTCTTCCATGCCTCCTATTAGTTTGGTTGCCCTTCTCTGCACTTTCTCTAGTTCCCCGATATCCATTTTGTGAAATGGTGCCCAAAACTGAACTGCGTATTCCAGATGAGGTCTTACTAATGATTTGTACTGTAAAAGGATAAAATTATATCTGTGTCTGGAGTCTATACCTCTCTTAACCGCTTCCATACAGGGCACTTTTACCCCCTTCCAGCCCAGGCCAATTTTCAGGTTTCAGCGCTCTCACACTTTGACAATTGCGCGGTTATACAACACTGTACCCAACCTGAAATTTTATCATTTTTTTCAAACAATTAGAGCTTTCTTTTGGTGGTATTTAATCACTGCAGGGGTTTTTATTTTTTGCCAAATTAACAAAAAAAGACCAAAAATTTTGAAAAAAAAACACGTTTTTCTTTTTCTGTTATAAAAGTTTGCAAATAAATAATTGTTCTTCATAAATTTAGGCCAAAATGTATTCTACTACATGTCTTTGGTGACTGGTGACAGTACGAAAAAAAAATAAATTATAATTTTTTTTTTTAATTACATTTTTTTCCTCTTTTTTTTAAGATTTTTTTTTTCATATTTCACTATGACCACAATAGTATAATGTTACCATAGTAACATCGTACTACTTTGGGGAAGTGATCTATATTTATTTATTTTTTTTACACAATTTGCTTATAGCAAATAATTACTTTGCTATAAGCAAGCATTTACCTGAGTGACATCTATTCATTCAGGTTTATTTTTTTTCTTAACTGTGATTTGGCCACAGCTAATCACATGACACAGCTGGGCTGTGATTGTCCCAGCTTGTGCATGTGACCGCTGTGACCATTCATAGTTAGCCACACCTGTATACAATGGATGGTATGGTAGGAAGCCATCGATTGTATACAACTGTCATGTGACCTGCTGTGATTGGTCACAGCAGGTCACATGGTACCGGCAACGGGGCCGGTACATAAATCTGTCATCGGCCGTGTCCAAGGTACACGGCCAGTGACAGATCGCGCAGCTGCCCCGCTCTGCTGGCATGCAAACTGCGCATGCCTGAAAGGACGCCATATGGCGTCCACCCAGAGGGACAAGGGTTTTTGCCGGCCGCCATTCGGCCATAGGCCGGGCGGGAACCGGTTAATCTGTTCCCACCCGGCCTATGGTAGAATGACAGCCAAGCGGGGCTCTAGTCCCTCTGAGAGGGTGTCATATGATGTCTTCCCAGTCACTCCCCTTGTGCGTGTCCATGAGTGCAGCTTATCGGTGTACCTGTCAGCACATACCTCAGTGCAGCCATATATACCTGTCATAAGTGCAGCCTAATCAATGTAACCATCACTGCCGCTCATCAGCAGTGTACCCATCACAGTTACCTGTCATACAGCCAAGATGTAAAAAAAAAATTACACTAGTGAGGAGGCATTTAAAAACCTAAGTTGGACAGGCGAGAGCAGCAGGGAGCTCTCACTGTCCGATTCGGAATATGAGCCAGTAAAAAGTTATGCATTGGTGACCGAATCAGAGAAGGAAGCAGTCCCTCCTAAAAGAGTAAGATGCTCTGAAGAGCAGGCAACCAAGAATAGCGCCATACACCTCAATGGTCAATCGGCAAATGTCTACGGAGCTAGACCCCAGGATGAAAGGCCCAGCACTGGAATATCACACCAGACCCCAAGAGTCAGGGCCCAAACATACAGTATCTCCCAGAAGTGAGTACACCCCTCACATTTTTGTAAATATATCTTTTCATGTGACAACACTGAAGAAATGGCACTTTGTTATACAAGCTGTACATTCACTTCTTTACATTGTAGCAGTGTAAATTTGCTGTCCCCTCAAAATAACTCAACACACAGCTATTAATGTCTAAACCGCTGGCAACAAAAGTGAGTACACTTCGATGTGAAAATGTCCAAATTGGGCCCAATTTGCAATTTTCCCTCCCTGGTGTCATGTGACTTATTAGTGTTACAAGGTCTCAGGTGTGAATAGGGAGCAGGTGTGTTAAATTTGGTGTTATCGCTCTCACTCATATTGGTCACTGGAAGTTCAACATGGCAACTCATGGCAAAGAACTCTCAGGATCTGAAAAAAAAGAATTGTTGCTCTGCATAAAGATGGCCTAGGCTATAAGAAAATTGTCAAGACCCCGAAACTGAGCTGCAGCACGGTGGTTAAGACCAGGCCTCGCCATGGTCGACCAAAGAAGTTGAGTGCACGTGCTCATATCCAGAGTTTGTCTTTGGGAAATAGACGTATGAGTGCTGCCAGCTTTGCTGCAGAGGTTGAAGGGGTGGGGGGAGGTCAGCCTGTCAGTGCTCAGACCATAAGCCGTACACTGCATCAAATTGGCCTGCATGGCTGTCATCCCAGAAGGAAGCCTCTTCTAAAGATGATGCACAAAAAAGCCCGCAGTTTGCTGAAGACAAGCAGACTAAGGAAATGGATTACTGAAACCATGTTCTGTGGACTGATGAGACCAAGATAAACTTATTTGGTTCAGATGGTGTCAAGCGTGTGTGGCGGCAACCAGGTGAGGAGTACAGTCAAGCATGGTGGTAGGAGTGTCATGGTCTGAGGCTGCATCAGTGCTGCCGGCACTGGGGAGCTACAGTTCATTAAGGGAACCATGAATGCAGGGCATGATCCCTTCCCTTCAGAGACTGGGCCACAGGGCAGTATTCCAACATAATGACCCCAAACACACCTCCAAGACGACCACTGCCTTGTTAAAGAAGCTGAGGGTAAAGGTGATGGACTGGCTAAGCATGTCTCCAGAACTAAACCCTATTGAGCATCTGTGGGGCATCCTCAACGGAAGGTGGAGGAGCGCAAGGTCTCTAACATCCACCAGCTCCGTGATGTCGTCATGGAGGAGTGGAAGAGGACTCCAGTGGCAACCTGTGAAGCTCTGGTGAGATCCATGCCCAAGAGTGTTAAGGTAGTGCTGGAAAATAATGGTGACCACACAAATGTTTGACACTTTGGGCCCAATTTGGACATTTTCACTTAAGGGTGTACTCACTTTTGTTGCCAGTGGTTTAGACATTAATGGCTATGTATTGAGTTATTTTGAGGGGACAGCAAATTTACACTTGTTATACAAGCTGTACACTCACTACTTTACATTGTAGCGAAGTGTAATTTCTTCAGTGTTGTCACATGAAAAGATATAATAAAATATTTACAAAAATGTTAGGGGTGTACACACTTCTGTGAGATACTGTACCTCCCAGATGCTCTGGCAAACCCTTTATGGCTGCCTTCAGCTCAGGATCAGCTACAATCCCTTCCCAGCCAGGCATGCAGCCCAACACGGAAAATTTTTCCCCAATTGATTATTTAAATTTATTTTTCCCTGATAATTTCCTTCAATTTAGTGTGGATCGGACTAACCTTTTTGCCCAACAATATATCACAGACAACCCCAAATTCATGTCACAGATGGGGTGCTGTTTTTGCTTGAGTGCTGTTTTTGATGGAGTGTTAAGTAGCAGTTGAACACAGCAGTTTAACTAGGAAAAAATCAGCGAGCGCTTAAACAAACAGCAGCTGATGAACCAAAAAAAGGAACCACAAATCCTCTCAGAAGACAAATCAAATCAAAGAGGTACTGCGCATAAAAAATAACGTAATCTAAAATGACTAATAGAATAACAATCCTTATTAGAAAATATCAATCTAGATTATTCAGAATAAAATGAAAAAAAATAAAGTCCCATAAAATATTGTATAATAAATGGTGATAATCAAGGTGAAATCCCAGCAATGAGTACGTAATTCTAAGAATCAGGTGCACATCATAATGGCCCCAGCGTGAAGCAATAATAGTCCGGTGGTGTGCGGTAAATCAGTAGGATTGCAAACTCACCAGAAGCGCAATCTTAATGCGCATTTGTCATATACATAATCCTGAGGATCTCCCCTCTATGGAGTACAGCCTGGTTTAGGATTCTTCTCCTCTCAGTCCGGGCTTTAATGATGTCAACCAGAGGTCCCCTATATGGGCTACGTTGTGATATGGTCTGGTCACAGGAGATTATTCCTTCCTCCAGGCTGGAAAATCACACCCGGGTACTGGGGGGTTTAAGTGCTCATGGAGGAGCAAAAAATATAGGAACCCATAGTGTAGTAAGCTTATATTTATTGGGAAGTTATCCAAAAACAAAAGGTAAAATAATGGTGTACACACATGTAAAAAGTATCCAGATAAAAAATGGTATGCAGCTTAAAAACTAGAGATCGCATATAACCTTGCACTGTCAGCATCACTAAAATACGCAAGTATAGAGATAGCCTGTGCTGTTAGTATCATTAACCAGTCAGCCTGCAATGATGGCCGCCGGACCTCCGTGATCCGGCGACGTGACGTCACAGCGTAGCAAAGCTCTATCTTGACGCGTTTCGTATAATCGTACGTTATCAAAAGGGGTGTTGCCTTGGCTCCTGGATGTCTATTGTACCTTATATAGGCTCAGACAGCGCACGCTTATTAGCGGGCGCCATCTTCCCGGAGATCGACACAGACTGCACATGTGCAAATATCGCGGGCGCCATGTTTCTGTGGATCTTAATTCTTCAAAGAAAACCTCCTAGTGTGCATGCACGTGTAGCACGGTCACCATTTTGTGGGTTTTTAACCATGTAGGACCAGACAGCAAGGAAATATATACAAAGATCCAGATACCTGACTTAACAGGATGGGAAGACCACAGTTGTGTGGCATATCAGCTGGCAGCTGATTTAAATGTGCTATATCCATGCAGCAAGGTGCATATGTGCTAAGTATATTTGGACATGCAGTACTAGTGGTATAATATAATAATTATTTAGGAAATAAATTACCTAAAATCATCTGTATAAGAAACTCATTAAACCTTACTAAGAAACTTATTAAATCAGTATAGATGATTCTTAAAATGCCTGATAACATGGATAGTGTATTTGCTGTCTGGGACTAGATATGTCAAACCAATTATAAATAAAATAAAGAATTGTATGGATATAAATTACATATAAATATCATATAAATAAAATGCATAACACAATATTGAATATATAACATCAAATAGATTATAAATTACAGATAAAACTGCAAATTCATAGGTATATACTGAAAGTCATGAGGAACTAAAAAATGGATGTGAAACTAAAAAATGGACAATGCCAATAGAGATATTAATTAATGTAGAATAAAAGTGTTGTATATCAGCTGAATTAACTGTTATCTATGAAACCGTTAATATCGATGTCGATATTGTGGCCTGCAGGGGTAAGGGTCCTCATCTCGTAGATCCACTTAATTTCCATCTGGGAAACGAGACTACTCTTATTAGAGCCCCGCCAATGATGTTGGACCATATCAATCCCTGTAAACTTTAGGGTTGATGGATTTCGGTTATGAAAATATCTGAAATGTTTAGATACAGAGGGCTCTCTGAATCCCCTTTTAATATTGTAACAGTGTTCACAAAATCTGTTGTGTAGTCTTCTGGTTGTGCAGCCAATGTATTGCTTTCGGCATGGACATTCCAGAAGATGTATTACAGGTCATAAAGTGCGAAATGCCAAATTTTCTACCTGTAGTGGTGGATGTGAAAGTCTCAATTTTCTCTTTTGACATTCTACTCTGTAAACAGATAGGGCATCTTTTGCACGGGAAGAAACCTTTCATATTAGTAAAGAGACTGGGTCTAGGGGGAGGTTCAATGACATTAGATGAGATTTTGTTTCTGATAGTAGGTAACTTTCTAAAAACTACCTCAGATCTGTCTGGTAGGACACTGGCTAGGACCAGGTCTGCTTTTAGAATGTCCCAATTCTTTCTGATGATTTTATTAATGACCTTGTGTTGTATGGAGAATGAGGTAACAAAAGGGCAAAACTTATTTCTCCTCTGTATGGTAGTGCCAGACAGCATCTCGTCTCTGTTCATATTAGCTACGTTAACTATTTCAGTATCTAGAATCCTTTCCTCATACTCTTTTCCCACAAATCTCTGCTTGAGAACTCGGCTTTTGTATGAGAAATCTCAATGTCAGTGCAAATGCGCCTAATTCTCATGAATTGGCTTTAGCCAACCAAGATGGGTGATGGCAACTGTCGACAGGGATGTAACTATTTCTGTCTGTCTGTTTAAAGTATGCCTCTGATATAAGGTAGCCTCCTTTATTTAGTATCGTGATATCTAGAAAGTTGATTTCAACAGTACTGTAGGTATAAGTAAGCTGAATATTCAAGTTATTATTATTCAGCGTGCCAAAAAAGTTGACTAGGGCTGATTCTTCTCCTTGCCATAGAAGTAGAACGTCATTGATATAACGTTTGTAAAATAGCAGTTCTGGCCAATCCCTGGCGTATATTACATCCTCCTCCCACCTGGCCATGAATAGATTGGCCAGGCTGGGAGCAAATTTTGCCCCCATTGCGACGCCCCTCGTTTGCAGGTAAAAAGTTTTGTTATACCAAAAATAATTCTTACGCATTGCGAAGTTCAAGAGGTCTAAAATGAACTTCTTTTGGTCTATAGAGATATTCTCTGCTAAATCCAAGTAATAATTCACTGCCATCATACCGTCATCGTGACCGATGTTACTGTACAAAGAGGCCACGTCGGCGTCACCAAAAAGGTTACAAGCTCCGGGTTCCAATTCAGGGATTTAATTTCATTAAGTACCTGTTTGGTGTCTTTGATGTATGAGGGAGTGGCGAGGACAAGGGGCTGCAGGAAGTGATCTATATTCTCCCCAATCCGGGAGCATAGAGATCCAATGCCACTCACTATGAGCCTTCCTGGTGGTTGCACAGGGTTTTTGTGAACTTTAGGCAGGCAGTACAGAAACCTGGCTTCAAGCAGCAGATTTTTCTTCCGCAGCACTTTCCCATGGAGGCCTTGTCTGGACCCACTCACCCAGACACAGTGGTCGGAAAGGTGGTGGAGTTGGTTTGCTTCTATCCCCACTGAGCACCTTTCAAGTCCTCCCTAACCTTCCCTCTCTATCCTTCTCTTCTTTCGAGACTCACTGCATCTGGCTGTTTTCTCCCATTTCTCTGAGGATTGCAGTGATCTATCGGCCTCCTGGACCGGTGTCCCGATTTCTTGATGATTTCTCCGCCTGGTTACCCTACTTCTCTCCTCTGAACTACCCACTATCATTCTCTGAGATTTTAAGATCCCTATTAATGTCAACAACCCAGCTACGTCCCAACTCTTCAACTTAACCTCATCTTTTGCATTAGCACAATGTATACAGTCCTCCATTCACTCTGATGGGAATACATTAGACCTTGTTTTCTCCCATCTTTGCACTCCCTACAACCTCACAAACACCCCCTTTCCTCTCTCTGATCACAATCTCATCACCTTCACAGTGTCCTCTTCAAACACCTATCCCTCCAAGCAGCAAACAATTACACGCAGAAATCTTCACAACTTGAACCCTGCTCCTTTCCACTCTGCAACTGACCAACTCTATGACAGAATCTCTCCCCTGTCCTGCCCTGACCTGGCCACTACTGTCTACAACAGTTCGCTTTCATCCACATTAGACTCACTTGCTCCTCTAACAACATGAAGCATCAGACCCCGACCATTACAACCTTAACAAACTGACGACACAAGAAATCTTAAATTACATAGTCGCGCGCTGGAGCGATTGTGGCGTAAAACCAAATCTCAACAAGCATTCACCCTATATAAATTTGCTTTCTTAACATACAATTCCTCCCTTCATGCTGCCAAACAAGCCTACTTTGTCACTCTCATCAATAGCTTATCATCCAGTCCTCGTCGTCTCTTCTCTACTTTTAAATCTCTACTTTCTCCACCGTCACCTCCACCATGTACAGTGGGGCAAAACAGTATTTAGCCAACCACCAATTGTGCAAGTTCTCTCACTTAAAAAGATGAGAGAGGCCTGTAATTGGCATCATAGGTAGACCTCAACTATGAGAGACAAAATGAGAAAAAAAATCCAGACAATCACATTGGCTGATTTGGAAAGAATTTATTTGCAAATTATGGTGGAAAATAAGTATTCGGTCAATATGAAAAGTTCATCTCAATACTTTGTTATATATCCTTTGTTGGCAATGACAGAGGTCAAACGTTTCCTGTAAGTCTTCACAAGGTTGGCACACACTGGTGCTGGTATGTTGGCTCATTCCTCCATGCAGATCTCCTCTAGAGCAGTGATGTTTTGGGGCTGTCACTGGGCAACACGGACTTTCAACTCCCTCCAAAGGTTTTCTATGGGGTTGAGATCTGGAGACTGGCTAGGCCACTCCAGGACCTTGAAATGCTTCTTACGAAGCCACTCCTTTGTTGCCGGGGCGGTATTTTTGGAATGATTGTCATGTTGGAAGACCTAGCCAAGTTTCATCTTCAATTCCCTTGCTGATGGAAGGAGGTTTGCACTCAAAATCTCACGATACATGGCCCCATTCATTCTGTCCTGTACATGGATCAGTCGTCCTGGTCCCTTTGTGGAGAAACAGCCCCAAAGCATGATGTTGCCACCCCCATGCTTCACAGTAGGTATGGTGTTCTTTGGATGCAACTCAGCATTCTCTCTCCTCCAAACACGACGAGTTGTGTTTCTACCAAACAGTTCTATTTTGGTTTCATCTGACCATATGACATTCTCCCAATCCTCTTCTGGATCATCCAAATGCTCTCTAGCAAACTTCAGATGGGCCCGGACATGTAATGGCTTAAGCAGGGGGACACGTCTGGCACTGCAGGATCTGAGTCACTGGCGGCGTAGTGTGTTACTGATGGTAGCCTTTGTTACGTTGGTCCCAGCTCTCTGCAGGTCATTCACTAGGTCCCCCCGTGTGGTCCTGGGATTTTTGCTCACCGTTCTTGTGATCATTTGGACCCCACAGGGTGAGATCTTGCGTGGAGCCCCAGATCGAGGGAGATTATCAGTGGTCTTGTATGTCTTCCATTTTCTAATTATTGCTCCATCAGTTGATTTGTTCACACCAAGCTGCTTGCCTATTGCAGATTCAGTCTTCCCAGCCTGGTGCAGGTCTACAATTTTGTTTCTGGTGTCCTTCGACAGCTCTTTGGTCTTCACCATAGTGGAGTTTGGAGTGTGACTGTTTGAGGTTGTGGACAGGTGTCTTTTATACGGATAACAAGTTCAAACAGGTGCCATTGATACAGGTAATGAGTGCAGGACAGAGGAGCCTCTTAAAGAAGAAGGTACAGGTCTGTGAGAGCCAGAAATCTTGCTTGTTTGTAGGTGACCAAATACTTCTTTTCCACCATAATTTGCAAATAAATTCTTTCCAAATCAGCGAATGTGATTGTCTGGATTTGTTTTCTCATTTCGTCTCTCATAGTTGAGGTCTACCTATGATGCCAATTACAGGCCTCTCTCATCTTTTTAAGTGGGAGAACATGCACAATTGGTGGCTGACTTTCTTGCCCCACTGTACCTCACTCACTGTTCACAAAATTGCAAATCATTTCAAAAACAAGATTGACGCAATTCGTAGGGGCATTGCCACTGCACAGACATCCATCCCACTTAGCATACCTTATACTAAATCTCCCTCAACACTTTCCTCTTTTGACCTTGCTGCTACCGAAGAGGTCACTAAGGTTTTCTCAGAAGCCCATCTCACTACCTTCCCCCTGGATCCTGTCCCCTCACAACTACTACAGTCACCCTCTTCTTCCATCCTATGCTCCCTCAATCACATCTTCAATCTTTCCTTCTCTACTGGTGCCTTCCCCTCCCCTCTAAAGCATGCACACATCACTCCCATACCTAAAAAGCCCTCCCTGTACCCCACCAACCTGAACAACTTAAGACCCATCTCCCTGCTGCCATTTACCTCTAAACTCCTAGAACGCTTAGTCTACAATCGCCTGAGCTCCTACCTCACTGACAACAACCTTCTTGACCCTCTACAGTCTGGCTTTCGCTCACTCCACTCCACTGAAACTGCCCTACTAAAACTCACTAATGATCTACTAACAGCTAAAACCAATGGCCACTACTCCATACTCTTACTACTTGACCTCTCTGGAGTTTTTTCAGGAGGAAGGGATGGTCAACCATATCAAAAGCCACACTCTCTTGGCCTCAGAGACTCTGTTCTCTCCTGGTTCTCCTCCTACCTATCGCAGCGCTCCTTCATCGTTACCTATAACGCTGCCTCCTCCTCTTCACTCCCTCTTTCTGTAGGGGTCCCTCAAGGTTCTGTCCTTGGACCCCTTCTCTTCTCCATCTACACCTCCTCCCTTAGTCACTTGATAAACTCCCATGGCTTTAAGTACCATCTCTATGCTGATGACAAACAAATCTATCTTTCTACCCCTCACCTCACCCCTTCAGTCTCCTCTCGCATTACTAACCTACTAAGTGACATATCAGCATGGATGTCACTCCACTTCCTCAAACTCAGTCTTTCCAAAACTGAGCTCTTAGTATTCCCCCCAGCCCGTGCCCCCTCCCCTGACTTCTCCATCAAGATTAATAACACAATCATCAGTCCCTCCCCTCATGTCAGGATACTAGGTGTAATCCTAGACTCCCATCTGTCCTTTCAGTCCCAAATCCATTCACTGGCCAAATCTCCACAACATCTCCAAGATACGCCCGTTCCTAACCTCAGAAACCACTAAGCAACTTATTCACTCCCTTGTTATATTTCGCCTTGACTATTGTAACTCCTTCCTCATTGGCCTACCTAATCACAGGCTATCCCCTCTTCAGTCTATCATGAATGCTGCTGCCAGACTCATCCACCTTACTAACCATTCCGTATCTGCCACCCCTCTCTGCCAATCCTTCCACTGGCTTCCCATTGCCCAATGGATAAAATTCAAAATATTAACAATAACGTATAAAGCCATTTATAACAATGTCCCAAATTACATCACCAATCTTGTCTCTAAATATCACCCAAACCGTACTCTCTGCTCCTCGCAAGACCTCCTACTCTCTAGCTCCCTTGTCTCCTCCTCCCATGGTCGTCTCCAGGACTTCTCCAGAGCTTCCCCCATCCTCTGGAACTCTCTATCCCGATTTATCAGACTATCGCCTACTCTGCTCACTTTTAGGCGATCTCTGTAAACCTATCTCTTCAGGGAAGCCTATGCTGCCCTCAGCTAATAATGGAATCTTCTACTCTTCCAACCAGTCCATCCCCAAAAGTTACTACCTTTTGTACCACTAGCCCCTCCCTCCTAGATTGTAAGCTCCAAGGAGCAAAGCCCTCCTATCCCTCTTGTATTGTTGCTATATTGTCTCCCTTTATATTGTAAAGCGCAGAGCAAACTGTTGGCGCTATATAAATCCTGTATAATAATAATAATTTGAATGGAAACGCCTAACAGTAGAGAAGTTTAAATTGTTTTGGGCCATACCATCAACATGGGGCTTACAAAACAAATTACATTCATGTTGGTCCACTCACCCCATCCATCACATTCCTATCTTGTCATCTGTAATGTCCAGGTCACCCTATGAGATGATAATGCATTTCCTGCATTTCAGTGCCCTCCCCAAGATCAGCCTGGCTATGACAAACTCTATAAAATTCGCCTGCTAATTATTTTTCTAAAATATTTGCTGAACTTTATGTCCTTTGCCAAAATATCTGTGTGGAAGAATCTCTTGTACACTTTACTGGCTGGGAATCAAGCAATCATTCCCAGTAAAATCGCTAGGTATGGACTGTAGTTCAAAAAGCTCTGTGAAAGTGCCACAGGATACGTGCATGCCTTCCACATGTATGAAGGCAAAGATTCCCAGTTTCAGCCCCCTGGGTGCCCAACCTATATTGGCACAAGTGAAAAAATTGTCTGGGACCTGGCTTTTCTACTTTTCCAAAAGGGGTATCACATCTACCTAGATAAATATCACACAAGCTTGCTCTTTTTCCACCACCTGTACATTGAGAAAACTCTGGCCTACAGTATCACCCAAATAAACAGTAAGGGCTTCCCACAAAATCTAGTGAACACAAGGCTACAAAGGGGAGAATCTGCAAGTTTGAGGAATGAGGAAGTGTTGACCATGAAGTGGAGGGATGTTTACGCTCTGTCCAACATCTACAATGACACCATAGTGGAAATTCATGGAAGACGAGGTCCCATCCGAAAGCCAGAGTGTATCTACAATTACAATCGATTCATTGGCGGGGTGGATTTAAATGATCAGATGCTACAGCCCTATTTATCAACAAGGAAGCCCCTCTTCTGGTATAAAAAAAGTTGCAATCTACTTTTTCCATATGACCATTTTTAATGCATGCATCACCTATCAAAAGTCAATAGAAAGACCTACCACCTTCCTCAAATTTAAAGAAGATGTAGTCACTGCCCTAATCTATCAGCAAGGATCTCGACAACAAAGCATTTGTACCGGTTGTGTCAGCAGACTTCATTAATGTAATTTCCACAAGAACATTCCACCATTAGAAACAGGAAGAAGACGCCAAGAAATGTAGGGTATGCAACAGAGGGGGAGTTAGAAGAAACACCAGTTTAATTGTCCCCAATGTCCCTCCCAACCAGGTCTATAGACCGTTTCTGAAGTTATCACACGTCACTAAAATATTAGTTCCCCTTATTTTTAACAGCTTTCCATTTTCTCAGTTGTATTATCTCTGCTTATCTTTTGCCTGCTGTCTTGATTGACCATGCCTCTGCCTTCCACCTTAACTGAGCCTGGTCTGTTTGCCAACAATGCCTCTGCCTGCCGTCTGGATATTTTCTAAACCACGTTTCTGCCTTCCACCTTAACTGACCCTGTTCTGTTTACTGACAATGCCTCGGCCTGCTGCCTGGATTGTTTCTAAACCACATTCCTGCCTTCCACCTGAGCTGACCCTGGCTTGTTTATTGACTATGTCTGTGCTGTCTGGATTGTTTATAAACCACATTTCTGCCTTCCATCTGCGTTGACCTTGACCTGTTAATTGACTCTGTTTTTTGCCTGCTGCATGGACTGATGTTTTACCCTGCTACTGTAGTAGTGGGATTCAAGATAACACAGGGGGTCTCACATATTTCTGAGTAGAGAAAAACAGTTTTTGTTTTTTTCCGGGCTTCGTAATTCCATAATCAGGGTCTGTTAGTTCAGAGCCTTTAAAGAGATTGGGTGGGACAAAGCCTCTACCCCTGTGCCCCGGTCTTACCTGACCAAGGCCCTAAGCCTGATGTTCTTGCCTGCTGCCTGGACCAATACTTTGGTTGTGCTGACCATAACTCATCTTGCTGTCTGTACTGACCCAAGACTTTTTATGAACCATGTTCCTGCCTGCTGCCTGGATGTCAGTCTGCTACCTGTTCTGACCCTGGCCTGTTTATCCACCATATTCCTGCCTGCTGCCTGGTCGATTCCTGTGGCTGTTGCCTGCTTCTTGGTCTAATGCTGTCCTCTGTGGACAACTGCTCTACTAAAACCACAGGTAATCTTTTGTGTATCCTTTCTTCAGCTAGACTGTGAAAAAGGTTCATGTGGTATTGTCATATTCAGGAGGAGTAGCAAAATTTATTTTTGAGCATATAATAAGTATGCTATAAATTGACAACTTTGTGAAAAAAAAATGTTTTCATTTTTCTTTCCACATTTTCAAAAAACTTTTTGAAAAAAAATACATTTTCAAAAGACTCATTACGCCTCATAGAATATACATTGGAGTATTTGCTTTCAAAAATTGGGTACTTTTGTGGAGGTTTCCACTGTCCTGGTGCTTCAGAGCCTTCAAAGCTGTGATAAGTAGTCAGGAAATTAGATGTGTAATTTATGCCCCTTTTATGCCCCTAGAACACCTGAAGGTGCTACTTGGATGTTGGGTCTCTGTAAATGACCAGGCTGTGGAAAAGTCTCACACAGGAGGAGTAGCAGAATGTATTTTGGGGCATAATTATTGGTATGTACATGCTGTGTTTTAGAAATATCTTATAAATTGACAACTTTGTGTGAAAAAAATTTTTTTTTCATATTCTTTCCACATTTTCTAGAAACTATTGGAAAAAAATGGACAAAAAATATATTCAAAAGACTCATTATGCCTGATAGAATATACCTTTGGATGTTTGCTTTTTGGTCATTTTGTGGGTGTTTCCACTGTTCTGGTGATCCAGGGCCTTCAAAACTGTGATAGGTAGTCAGGAAATTAGATGTGTAATTTATGCCCCAAGAACGCTTGAAGGAGCTACTTGGATGTTGGGCCCCTCTGTGGCCAGACTGTAAAAAAGTCTCACACATTTGGTATCGCCATACTCAGGAGGAATAGCAGAATGCATTTTGGGGCATACGTCTTGGTATGTACATGCTGTGTGTTAGTAATATCTTTTTTGTGAAAAAAAAGTTTTCATTTTTCTTAACACATTTTCTAAAAACGTTTGGAAAAAATTGACATTTTTAAACGACTCATTATGCCTCACAGAATATACATTGGAGTGTTTGCTTTCCAAAATGAGGTAATTTTGTGGGTGTTTCCACCGTCCTGGTGTTCCAGGACCTTCAAAACTGTGATAGGTTGTCTGGAAATTTGATGTGTAATTTATGCCCCTTTTATGCTTCTAGAATGTCTGAGGGTGCTACTTGGATGTTGGGTCTCCATATGTAGCCAGGCTGTGGAAAAGTCTCACACATGTGGTATCACCATGTGGTATCACTCAAGAGGTGTAGCAGAATGTGTTTTGGGGTGCAATTGCAAGTATGCCTATGCCAGGTGTGAGAAATAACTTAATCAAAATTGTATGGTGCAGCGCTAAAACAACATATATACAATCAATAAATTATAAAGCAAACATAGTGCTAAGATCCTTCAGGGATCTAAAATATAGTGCCATATAGTGTATATTGTAAAACAATCAACTTGGTCCTAAAAACGGACCCAATATATGGTGAGATAAAATAACAAACTTCCCAATCCAACAAAACCGGGATGATACTCATACACCAAGTGTATAAACGGTGAATCCCAAATGCGGGATAATCATGTATCAAAGTGACAAGTGCTTAAAATGAAAAACACATAAAATATTCACATGTGAATCAGGTAAAAATAGTGAAAAAACAATCAGATAAATAAATGTCCAATGAAGTGCAAAAAAATCTCATGATGCATCTCTCCATTAACTCCGTATCTTCATATATGAATCTCACTCAGGGACAAAGGAAAAAGATTGATGGTGCAGTACGTTTTAAACACATGTAAATTTATTTAAAATGCCAAACAACTCACAAGAGAGGTGTCCAGACAGACACCAGCTTCACCAGCAATACACAACACTGAACTGATAATGATCTCCGCTCGCCGCGGATCACCTCCGACACACACTACCAAAAGAGCGTCCTGACGTCAGCATCAAGTAGGCCACGCCCAACGCGTTTCGTCACCACAACGTCATCAAGGGGCGGTCTCTGTCCCTGAGTGAGATTCATATATGGAGATACGGAGTTAATGGAGAGATTCATCAAGAGATCTATGGCTGTAGAGTATTGATTATTTCAATGAAATCTGATTACCATTAGTATTTACCTGGATGTAATTGAAAAGTTACTACAATTAACACCTGGATACCGTTTACCCATCGCTCCCAGAGCAAAAGCGCTATTGCTGTTCTATAATTTGAGCAGCATATAGTTCTGGTGAGTCCATCTAATTTATCTGGTGGTGGATTATTCACAATTTTATGAATTCACAGAGGAGATATATATTTTTATTATATATTTTTATTATAAATTTTTTGATTTTTAATTTTCACAAATTAATTATGGATATTTAATTATGTTGATATATGAATTCACAGAGGAGAGATATATAAAAAATTTATATTTTAATTTTTTTTTATTTTGGATTTGCACAAATTAATTATGGACACTTAATTATGTTGCACAGATTGATTATGGACATTTAACAATATGGATATATTTAGCGCATGCCTTTATTATATATTATATATTCCTCAGTGCATACGGTGTGATCAATTTTCAATGATTAATATCATAGCTTGTAGAATCAATAACTTACACAAACTAAATAATATACAATGATTTGGGTTATTTTTTACCAAAGAAATGTAGCAGTATACTAAATTAACGAAGAAAAATGCCTTTTTTATCAAACTTTTTGGTATTTTTTTGCTTATGTTTAAAAAAATACAAAACCCAGTGGTTACATAGTTAGTCTAGCTGAAAAAAGACAAAAGTCCATCCAGTTCAAACATAGAAAAAAAAAAAGTTATAATCCTGTACCCACAGTTGATACAGAGGAAGGCAAAAAAAAAACTCCAGCAAAGTACGATCCAATTTGCTCCTGCAGGGAAAAAAATTCCTTCCTCATCCCCCCAGAGGCAATCGGATATTCCCTGGATCAACTTTAGCTATAAATGTTAGTATCCAGTTTTATTCTGTGTATCTAAGAAACAATCTAGGCCTTTTTTGAAGCAATCCACTGAGCTGCCCAGAACCAACTATTGAGGGAGTCTATTCCACATTTTAACAGCTTTCACTGTGAAGAAACCTTTCCGTGTTTGGAGATTAAATTTCTTTACCTCCAGACTTAAAGAGTGCCCCCTTGTCCTCTGTGATGACCTCAGGGTGAATAGCTCTACACCGAGTTCACTATATGAACCACTGATGTATTTATACATGTTGATCATATCCCCCCTTAATCTACTCTTCTCAAGAGAGAATAAATTTAGTTCCTCTAATCCAGGGGTCCTCAAACTACGGTCCGTGGGCCACATGCAGCCTGCCGAGGCCATTTATCCGGCCCGCTGGCAGGGGCGGGCAGGGGGCTGCTGTACCTTGCCTGGCTCCGGTCCCAGTCCCACGACGATCCAGTCCTGGAAGCGCTGCTCCTTCATTCACTCCGGCCACTCCCTCACTCCTGCCTCTCAGCTCCGCCTCCTCACCGGTGATTTGGTGCCAGAACTGTAGCTCAGGAAAGGCACACAGGTGACCAATCACCGAGGAGGCGGAGCCGAACGGCCCCACGAACATCGAGTGGTGGAGAGGCCAGAGTGAAGAAGGACAGCTGACAGGTAAGTGTGCCGTGCTGATGGTGCTGCTGCAACCAGGTATGCTGGCTACAGCAGCACCATGCTGGAACAGGGGTCACCAAGTTAAGTGTCATTGGTGTCAGTAAGAGGAATAGTGCCCCATCATTGGTGTCACTGATACTAATGATGGGGCATTATTCCTCCCACTGACACCAACGATGGGGCACTATTCCTCCCCCCACTGACACCAACGATGGGGCACTATTCCACCCCCACTGACACCAACGATGGGGCACTATTCCGCCCCCCACTGACACCAACGATGGGGCACTATTCCACCCCCCACTGACACCAACGATGAGGCACTATTCCTCCCACTGACACCAACGATGAGGCACTATTCCTTGCCCCACTGACACCAATAATGGGACACTATCCCCCCCACTGACACCAACGATGGAACACTATTCCTCCCACTGACACCAATGTTGGGACACTATCCCCCCTACTGACGCCAATGACGGGGCACTATTCCCCCCCACTGACACCAATGACGTACTATTCCTCCCACTGACACCACAGATGGGGCACTATTCTTCCCACTGACACCAATGATGGGACACTATTCCTCCCACTGACACCAATGATGGGGCGCTATTCCCCCCCACTGACACCAATGACGTACTATTCTTCCCAATGACAGGGCACTATTCCCCCCCCACTGATACCAATGACGTACTATTCCTCCCACTGACACCAAAGATGGGGCACTATTCTTCCCACTGACACCAATGATGGGGCACTATTCTTCCCACTGACACCAATGATGGCACACTATTCCTTCCACTGACATCAATGTTGGGACACTATCCCCTTCCCCTACTGACACCAATGACGGGGCACTATCCCCCCCCCCGCTGACACCAACAATGGGGCACTATTCCTCCCCCCACTGACACTAATGATGGGGCACTATTCCTCCCACTGACACCAATGATGGGGCACTATTCCTCTCACTGACACCAACGATGGGGCACTATTCTTCCCACTGACACCAACTATAGGGCACAATTCTTCCCACTGACACCAACGATGGGGCACGATTCTTCCCACTGACACCAATGATGGGGCACTATTCTTCCCACTGACACCAATGATGGGGCACGTTTCTTCCCACTGACACCAATGATGGGGCACTATTTTGCTTCATAAGACACACTTGGGGGGAAATGTCTGTGCGTCTTATGGAGCGGCCGGCCCAGTATTCCCACCACCGTTGTATGTCCATAGTCTCTGGTCATCTCTTGTACTGTGTCCGCATTTGTTCATAGTTTTTTTTTTTTTTTCAGACTATAGTCCGGCCCTCCAACTGGCCCCCTGTTTAAAAAGTTTGAGGACCCCTGCTCTAATCTTTCCTCATAGCTGATCTCCTAAATGCCTTGTATCAGTTTAGTTGCCCTTCTCTGTACTTTCTCAACTTCCACAATGTTCTTTTTGTGAATTGGTGCCCAAAACTGAACTGCATATTCCGCATGAGGTCTTACTAATGATTTGTACAGGAGTAATATGATATCTCTCTCTCTGGAGTCTATACCTCAGTATTTGTAGCTGCTGACTTTTAATATTAGGGCACTTACCTGCCCAGTGATCCAGTGGTGTCTTCACCCTGAGCCGATTCTTCAATCAGCTACTGCTGATACCTACCGCGCATGCGCGAAGGTCTCTCCTGAGGCCTGTGAAGTGTCACAGAGGATTGAGGGGTGCCAAACTTGCAAGCTGAAAGTGGGAAAGATGTCAAATGTAGCAAAGGAGGGGGGGGAGGAGATAGATAAGCAGAGCTTTCACTTTTGGGTGGAATTCCGCTTTAATACAAGAAATTATTTTGCTTGCTTTGGAAACAGCAGCTTGGCATTGCATGCCATTATTAAGCTTATGATTTACCAGAACTCCCAGATCGTTCTTCCCCAAGTGCATAAATTTACATTTATCAACATTAAACCTTATTTGCCACATAGTTGCCCAATTAACCACTTGAGCTCCTGAGGATTTACCCCCTTAATGACCAGGCCTTTTTTTACTGTTTGGTGCTGCACTAATTCAAATGATAATTGCGCGGTCATGCAATGCTGTACCCAAACAAAATTTATGTCCTTTTTTTCACACAAATAGAGCTTTCTTTTGGTGGTATTTTATCACCTGTGCGCTTTTTATTTTTTGCGCTATAAACAAAAAAAACACGAAAATTTTGAAAAAAAAACAATATTTTCTACTTTCTGCTATAAAAATATATCGTAAACTCAAAGTTAGTCATAAATTTAAGCCAAAATGTATTCTGCTACATGTTTTTGGTAAAAAAATCCCTATAAGTGTATATTGATTGCTTTGTGTGAAAGTTATAGTGTCTACAAACTATGGTATAGATACTGTAATTTATGCCTTTTTTTGCTATACAGCGCTGCACTAATTCAAATGATAATTGCGCGGTCATGCAATGCTGTACCCAAACGAAATTTACGTCCTTTTTTTTCACACAAATAGAGCTTTCTTTTGGTGGTATTTGATCACCTGTGCGCTTTTTATTTTTTTGCGCTATAAACAAAAAAAACACGAAAAGTTTGAAAAAAACAATATTTTCCACTTTCAGGTAAAGATGAATCAGAGTGACTTGCAAGCCACAGGTGTGATAATTACTAGAGGATTGCAAACATGAAACACATAACTACAACTGTGTTGGAAATATCTACAAATATATGTTGCGCTCCTAAATACTTCTCAATAAATAATAATTAAATTATTACCATTAAATTAATTCAAATTATGATACAAATAACTAATAAAAGTGTATAAATACCAAAAAATATTTAAATAGATAGTTTCAACTAATCAATCTCCTCCAAATAAATATCAAAATAATTCCACATGAAATACTCCTCTAAAAAAAATATTTCACCAAGTGCTCATAAATCATCTATTAGTGACATGATGTACTCTGTGAAGAACAACAAGCACCAAGTCACTATATATAAACAATTGTTTATTCAATGGGACTATTATTTTGATGATATTTGGATTCATATTAATCACTACTAATTATTTATGAGCATTTGGTTATTTTTATTTATGGGGGATCATTTAAATGCGTTTTAGTTGAGGGTTATTAGTTGGTTTACTATTTTTATTATATTAAATGAGGGTATTATGAATATAAATGAAATTGAGGGTATTAGTAAGTACATCATGTCACTAATAGATGATTTTCCACTTTCAGCTATAAAAAATATATCGTAAACTCAAAGTTAGTCATAAATTTAAGCCAAAATGTATTCTGCTACATGTTTTTGGTAAAAAAAATCCAGTGCATTAGCGGGCAAACTGGCGCTATCTGGGAGGGGCGCTAACACTATCGGAAGTCACCAGTGACACTAATACAGTGATCAGTAAAAATCTGTTCACTGTAAACAATGACACTGGTGACAGGGCAGTGAAGGGGTTAACTGGGGGGGGGGGGGTTTGATCAAGGGGTTAAATGGGATTACTGGTGTACTGGCGGGCAAACTGGTGCTATCTGGGAGGGGCGCTAACACTATTGGAAGTCGCCAGCGACACTGATACAGTGATCAGTAAAAATCTGTTCACTGATCAATGACACTGGTGACAGGGCAGTGAAGGGGTTAACTCGGGGGGGGGCGATCAAGGGGTTAAATGGGATTACTGGTGTACTAGCGGGCAAACTGGCGCTATCTGGGAGGGGCGCTAACACTATCGGAAGTCACCAGTGACACTAATACAGTGATCAGTAAAAATCAGTTCACTGATCAGTGACACTGGTGACAGGGCAGTGAAGGGGTTAACTGGGGGGGGGGATTAAGGGGTTAAACGGGATTACTGGTGTACTGGCAGGCAAACTGGCGCTATCTGGGTGGGGCGCTAACACTATCGGAAGTCGCCAGCGACACTGATACAGTGATCAGTAAAAATCGGTTCACTGATCAGTCACACTGGTGACAGGGCAGTGAAGGGGTTAACTGGGGGGGGGCGATCAGGTGGTTAAATGTGTCCTAGAGTGTTCTAACTGTGGGTATGTGCTGTTTTTACTCACAATTTGTATGTCTTCTTCTCTGTCTGGAACGGAATGTGTGCAGGCAGAGAAGAATGACATCATATCCTGTCCTGTGTAACTGTCAACACAGGACAGGATAGGACAGGGACCGATCATCTGATTTCAGCCAGACATCACTGGCTGAAATTGAATGATTGATCCCTCCGGGATCAAATGGTGTCACCCGCGGGTCGGCGGGAGCGAGCACGCCCCCTGCCCGCGAAAACTTCGGGAGCGCGGAGCCCGTTTTAAAATGTGCTTTTGCGCCCCAGTGCCGCCCTGCACATGTATATATGTAGTGGCAGGGCAGCAAGTGTTTAAACAGTGCATTGAGGTCGGCTTATAAGTTGGAGACATCCAGTAAGGATGTTTTGTCCACTGCATAGCTTGGTGTCATCTGCAAAGACTGAACTGTTACTTTTAGTCCCAGACCCTATATGATTTATAATATATATTTATAATATATTTATAAATATATTAAAAAGTAAGGGTCCCAACACGGGACCTTAGGGTTCACCACTAACAACCCTAGACCATTCAGAGTATGAAACGTTAACCACTAGTTACAGTCTTTTAGGCATTTTTCTATCCATTTACAAACTGATTTTTCCAAGCCTGTAGACTTTACCTTACCACAATAGCCATGTGTGGGGAACTGCGTCAAACGCTCTTGCAAAATCCAAGCATACTACGTCCATCCACTCCTTTTGTCTAAGATTTTGTTTAAATCCTCAAAAAAAATCAGGTTTGTTTAAAAACTTCTGTCTTTCATGAATCCATGCTGTCTGTTGCTTAACCGCCTCCCGCCTGCCATATAAGGAAATGACGGGCGCAAGGCAGTTCTCTCGTTCTGGGAGGACGTCTAACTGCGTGTGCGTGTCCCTGGGGACACGCAGTGCGGCGCTTGGTGGTGCGCTGTGTCCCTGGGACACAGCGGATCAGCGGAAAGAGCCGATGACTTCGGCTCTGTCATGTGATCAGCTGTGTCCAATCACAGCTGATCGCATGTAAATAAGGAAATGCCGGTTATCGGCATTTCTCTCCTCACGAGCTGTCACGCTAACAGCTCAAGAGGAGAGGAGAGTAGGTAATTGGCATTACTCAGAGGGGACATGTACACTGATCATCAGGGCACTGATGATCAGTGTCCTGATGATCAGTGTAGCCCCATCAGTGCCACCTGTCAGTGCCCATCAATGCCACCTGCCAGTGCCACATAAATGCCATATATCAGTGCCTACCAGTGCACATCAATGCCACATATCAGTGCCCATCTAAGCTGCATATCAGTGCCAGTCAGTGCCACCTATCAATGCCAGTCAGTGCTGCCTGTCAGTGCCGCCTTTCAGTGCCACCTAACAGTGCCAGTCAGTGCCGCCTATCAGTGCCATATATGAGTGCTGCCTTTCAGTGCCCATCGGTGATGCCTGTCAATACCTATCAGTGCCACCTACCAGTGCCTCCTCATCAGTGCCCATCAGTGCAGCCTATCAGTACCCATCACTTCAGCCTCATTAGCGCACATCAGTGAAGGAGAAAAATCACTTATTTACAAAATATTATAACAGAAACTAAGAAAAAACATTTTTTTAAAAACGTTTTTGTTGTATTTGGTTTGTTTAGCAAAAAATAAAAAACCCAGAGGTGATTAAATACCACCAAAAGAAAGCTCTATCTGTCTCAAAAAAATGATAAAAATTTCATATGGGTACAGCGTTGCATGATTGCGCAATTTTCATTCAAAGTGCGACAGCGCTGAAAGCTGAAAATTGGTCTGGGCAGGAAGGGGGTATATTTTTTTCCATCAAGAACTCATCTATGTGGTCTTTTAATAAACTCCCCAGTATCTTCCCAAGAAGTAACTAACAGGTCTATAGTTACTTGGTAAAGACTTTGGCCACTCTTTATTTTGGCACCACATTGGCCTTATGCCAATCCAGTAATACTATGCCAGTCATTAAAGAATCCCTAAAAATTATAAACAATAGCTTTGAAATGACAGAGCTCAATTCTTTTCCAGGTGTATGCCATCTGGTCGATGTGCTTTATTCACCTTTATTCTGTCTAAATATTTATGGACCATATCAATTTTGAGCCATTGTAGACCATTTGGAGCTGTGTCAATATCATCCCCTTTGTGATATGAGCTACCCATGCTCTCTTATACTGTATATACAGAGCTGAAGAAGGTATTTAATACATTTGCCTTTTTTTTGTCCCCAGTCACACACTCCCGATTATTTTGTTAAGGGCCTACAAGATCAGACCTGACTTTTTTACTATTAATATATTTGAAGAATTTTGGGGGGTTCGTCCTACTATCTTTTGCTCGTTTTGAATTTTTTATGGCCCTGATTTCCTTTTTACACATTTTGTTATATTCCTTGTAACATTTAAATGACGATAGTGTTCCTTCATTTTTATATTTTTTTAAAAGCTCTTTGTTAACTATTTATAGCTTTTTAACGTTAGCCGTTAGCCACATAGGTTTTATTTTTAGCCTTTTAAACCTATTGCCTATGGGAATATATTTTGCAGTATGTTCACATACGGTCTTTTTGAAGAATTCCTGATTCTGTTCTGTGTTCATCGGTACCAATATTCCCTTCTAGTCTAAATCTTGGAGAGCAGCCTTCATCCTTGGAAAATTTGCTCTCTTAAAGTTGAGTGTTTTTATCTTTTCAGTATGTGATTTTTGTTTACAGCTAACATTAAATGAAATCATGTAATGTTACTGCTACCCAGATGTTCTTTTATATGCACATTAGTAATAAGCTCTGCATGGTTTGAGATTACCAGGTCCAGCAGAGTATCATTCTTAGTCAGGGTCTCTGTGATACCATACAATTGTCTGTTCCTGCGGTGCCATTACTCGATTAGTCAATTTCCGGGTAGTTAAAATCCCCCATTATTATCACTGTGACAGCCCTTGCAGCCTTTTCTATCTGTGCAAGGAGCTGAGTATCCACCTCCTCATTAACATTGGGTGGTCTAAAACAAACTCCAATGAATACTTTTGTAGTACGCACACCCATGTGCAGTTCTACCCATAATACTTCAGCCTCATCACACTAGGTCCTCTTTCACACTCGCTTTAAGATCACTTCTCACAGAGAGACAGACACCACCACCTTTCCTTTTTACACTGTCTCTAGTCAGAAATATTAACATTCCTGTCATGTGAAAAATGAAGCCAAGTTAATGCCAGTTAAAGCATAGTTCTCTTTGTGTACCAAAGCTTCCACTCACCTATTTTGCTTGGCAGACTTCCGGCATTGGTAAACAAACACTATAATTGTGCTTCCTGAAGGACCAAAGAAGGGTCATGTAGCTTCTAAAACTACTATTTCTTCATGGATCCTAAGGTTTAAAGGGCAAGGTTCCAATGTTTCTGGTGTTGGTGCTTCCTGGGCAATTTGACACCAGGCTTCTGTAGCTCAAGTTTGTATGACTGCTCCCTGGTCTTCGTTTCACACTTTTACCAAATGAATGTTTGAGCTTCTGATGATGCAGCATTTCATCAGAAAGTCTTGCAGGCAGCTGTGTGAAGTTCTAACCTGTTCTGGGGTTTTTTTTTCGGGGGGGGGGGGGGCTATTGAATTAATACTGTGTTGATCTCCCCTTATATTCAGTGCTTTGAGCCATCCCTATCATAATGGAAGTGAAGATACCCTGTATCCTGGGATATATTATAAAGGAAATGGGATTTTTGCTTTACCTGTAGTTTCCTTGTGATGGAGTACATCACAGAAAACAGGGAATTCCTTTCCTCTTCCTTTATTGTTCATGGTGTGCCATAAAACAGAAGCTATGCCTGGCTCAGAAGGGTTATGTGGGGATTCCTGTTTGTTTTTTGCCAATGTCCAATCACCTGAAGATGGCAGCATAACCCTATTGTAATGGATATGACGATAATGTGTACAATAAATGTGTCCAATAATGTACTCCAAGAAAACATTTTTTACAAGAAAACCAAGGATCCCATTTTTACCTACTGCATCTGTAAAGAGGCAATTTTCCTACTAACCAATAATGCAAAAAGCACTCTGGCCAAAAGTATGAGGGGACCCTTACTCCCTGTGTGAGTCTGGGGGCATGCACCTGCACGGATGTCATATTGGGATACAGTGGACAATGCAGCCGCTGTTTCCCAATAGACAACAATGGGGCTGCTGACATTGGGATGCATAGAAAACTTGTGCATCCCCATGTCAGCATAACATGACCCTGCACGGGGCATGCATGTAATTGTCCCATGTGAATGAGGCCTAAGTTTTAAATACACCAAGTATACAACATTCCTAAGTCTTTTGTTTATTTGTATAGTTCAACCTACTGTCCACACTAATGTTCTGTGAAGTGTATATATAGTAATTATTGGCAGTTGTTCTCTGAGACCTGTTATTTCAAGGGTTTATCGGTTAAAAAGGTTGAGAAATCTGCCATAGTTCTTTGGCGCTATGTAGTATTTACCATGTTAAAAAATTGCTGCATTTCTGGCCCCAATTTGGGATTGGTTTCCTGTACTTGTTCCGGTGCCATGAACTTCTGAACTGTTTATTTAAGATGTGCAGAAGAGCAGTGCAGAGTGCATAACAGCTGATGGTCTATGCAAAAAAAGAAGTGTGGAGGGTATAGCCAGCCTAGGTGAGATGTGTGGCTCTGAGAGGGGATGGAGCAGTGTGAGGTAACTGGAAAGGATTGTGTGTCATGGCAGGTGTCAATATGTCTACAATAGAAACTAACTGGTTCCTGGGGACAAGGGTTCTAGAGATCCATGATCTTCTGGATCTATAGTACACAGCAATAATTTGTAGCACTCCCTTTAAAGTGGGTTAACAGATGGGGGACAGCCTTGAGTGGGCCATGTGGGAGGAGAGGGAGGATGAGCAGACCTATCAGAGGGGCTCTTAACTGCACCCCTACATCTTACAGATCTTGTCAAAAATACCAGGGGAGAGGCAACCTTGGGTCTGTGGCCCATGGTGCTGACCTCTTTCCATAAAACACCCCAGTGTTCATAAAACTGATAACTATCAAGAAGATTAAGGATTGGTGTCATGGGAGGCAGTGTCTCCCTATAAGGACCTGACATTAGCATCCCTGTATGGGTGGCAGCAGTGATAGAAACTGGGGGATGGGTGAAGAGCAGAGCTGTCAGCTCTTATTGGAGAATAAGAATAAGTGCTGTAGGCAGGTTGCCTGTGGAGGTAGCGCAGCAATATCTAGATGTGCAGGAAACGAGAGGTGTTTGGCGAGTAGCAGTGTTTGGGCTGCATAGTAATTGGATTGATTAGTGTAGCAGATGCGTTGGGGAGCCTGCGAGAGGAAGAAGAAATTTTTTTTTTGTTACATCTGCTCGTATTTGTTGGCTCTGCAATTGCTCCTTGGGGAGAAATCTACTGCTACAAAACATAGCTTAGAGCTAGGCCTCATGCACATAGCATATGAATGTATGCTCCAAATATACTACCAGAAGTTGACAGAAAAAATGGCTCTAATCTCAACTACTCATGCGCTTTTACAGGCTTATGAGCATAAACTCATTCCATTGGCTAGAATATTAATTTATAAAACAAAAATTCTAATGCGCTTGGCATATAGTAAAGATACAACGCTAATATATCCGGATACAGGAAAATGAATGTGTTAATGTCTATGTAATAAAGAAATCAAATGCGCTTGTGTGAAAGGGTTAAGCCCCAGTGGACACACTGTATACTTCCATGTGTTTCTCCTTCTGTAGAATAACCAGTCTCCTAGAGCGCACAGCTCACCTCAGAAACAATAGAAAGAAAGGCAAGCCAACATAGGGTAATAAAATTAAAACTCCTCTTTTATTGAAAAAGAAAAGGCACTCACAAATATCACAGGTTAAAAAGCATAAAACGCCCCCTCATGGTACAATGGCAGACATGAATGATGTCAGGTCATAAGCTCTGTCCCTACACATTTCATCTGCAATAGGACATCCTTAGGGAGCATATAGAAGGCTGGTGACCCAAACAAAGCATACATATATACATCCACTTATGATGTAATCAAGCCAGACACCAGAGAGACTGGATCGAAAGTTGAGGGAGTGCCTTACACTAGCCAATAGTACTGTAACGGGAAATAAACCATATTTTTTTAGGCTACTGAAATGGGGAGTTCGCTAAATGGCCAAATGATGCAAAAACAGGCTAGTACAATGTCTGTATAAAATGGAAAAAAATCCAAGTATACCATTTTGTTGCAGACAACCTTGAAAAAATTCCAAAATGAAGACCACAGTATTGTGCATTAACCCAGATAATATTAATGTAAATCTATAGGCAAAAACATTTTTTTTTTAATTTTGGATAGAGTAAGGGAGGGTGTTAACCTTTGCCAGATTTTTTTTCGCCATCTTTTTCCCATTGCAGTGATTTCCCTTCACTTCCTGTCCCATAGCCAAACAGGAAGTGAGAGGAAATCCCTGCAAATTATGAGTATTCATTGGGGACCCCAGGTCACCAGAACTAATGTCCTCATTGGAAGATTTCTCCTCTATTACTTTTCTGGGGACAACCAAAAATTTGGGATTTTCTTTTACTTTCACTTTCAATAATAATAGTAAACAGGACAAATAGAGGGAGTGAATCGTCTTAACAGGGGCACAGACAGCAATAAAAACAGACAGGTGTTCTAATCCATCTGCACTCTATTAAAAAAAAAAAAAAGTTGCCTTCAGTTATACTTTAAGCCATTGTAACAATATAGCCCAAGTTAGCATATGGACAATACTGAACGTTGTAACAATAGTTAGCTAAACTTCTATGGCCAGCTGCTTAAAAAATAAGAAATTAAAATTGATTAAAAGTAACAGTAAAATATAGCAATCATCTTAAAATATACAGTTGTGCTTAAGAGTTTGCATACCCTTGCAGAATTAGTAATGTACAGTACCATTTTTAAAGAAAAATGAGGGAGCAGGCAAAACACATTTCTTATTTCTTATGGGATTCATATTCAACTCTAGTTCATAACAGAGTGGCACAATTATAAAACAAAACATGATGACAAGTAAACAAATGAAATGACCCCAGTTCAAAAGTCTGCTTACCCTTAGTTCTTAACTGCTTGCTGTCCAGCCACTGTAGAAAAACGGCCACAAGGTGGCACCGCTGGGCAAAATCACATTTTAAAATGTAATTTTTCAAAACAGGTAGTGAGGCGCGCGCCCACCCTACCCGTCCCGCCGATCGCGGCAGCGGGTGTCAATTACCGGGTCCCGGCCAGTCATTACCTGCTGGGTCCCGGCAATTGCCGGCAAACAGCGACACAGAGCACAGCTGAATTGTTTACAATGCAGCTTTCCTCCCTGTCAGCTCCTAACACGCTGATCCTGAGAGAGGAGTTTATCTCTCGGGATCAGCCTGTTCCTATGAAGTACACTCCCCCCCGCCCCCTAGTAAAACACTCCCCTCACACAGTTAACCCTTTCATTGCCTAAACAAAGTTAACCCCTTCCTCCCCAGTGCCATTAGTACAGTGTCAGTGTTTTTTTTTTTTTTGCACTGATCACTGTATTGGTGTCACTGGGGATGTCAGTGACCCCAAGTCAGTTCCCCCTAGTGTCAAAATGTCCACCGCAGTCCCGCCATAAGTCGCTGATCACTGTCATAAATTGCTGATCGCCGCCATTATTAGTATAAAAAAAAAAATCCCAGTATCTTTCCCACCATTTGTAGACGCTATAACTTTCACGTAAACCAATTAATTTATATGTATTGGGATTTTTTTTTAGCAAAGACATGTCGCAGAATACATTTTGGCCGAAATTTATGATGAAATTTGATTTTTAAATTTTTTTACTGGACATGTTTTATAGCAAAAAGTCCAAAATATTGTTTTTTTTTTTCATAGCACAAAAAATAAAGACGCACAGGCGATCAAATACCACCGAAAGAAAGCTCAATTTATGGGAAAAAAGGATGTCAATTTAATTTGGGTGCAGTGTTGCATGACCACGCATTTGTCAGTTAAAGTAACGCATCGACGTAACACTAACCGCTTCCTGACCGCCCTATAGCAGAAATACAGCTACATGGCGACATGGGTGCGCAAAATCACTTATATATATATATATATATACATGATTTGCGCTCCCGTGATTTTCACGCCCCTCCCAGATAGCGTCAGATTGCCCGTCAGTACACCAGTCATCACATTTAACCCCTTGATTGCCAGGAGCACGCTCATGCACAATAAACCTCGATTGCTAGTATAGCGTCTGAACGGATCAATATCTTTGATCAGATCAGCACTATACCAGCGTTCACATTAGTATAGTGTACCCAAAAATGTTGCGTTAGCGGGATAAGCCCCGGCACCTGCCAGCACCTGCGTTTAGCCCCTATGCTTTCCCCCCCCCTTCTCCCCCAGCAAGTGCAGTGTCAGTAGGTCACTGTCACTTGATACATTGCACACAAAACCGCAGTGTTCGCAGAATCAGGCCTGATCTCTGTTAGCACTTGCCGGTAAATTTTGATGACTCTCATATGTAGCAGAGTGCCAGTACTAGTGCCGCTCTACCTTTTGGTGAACTGGCGAGTACCAGCGGTCTAGTACATATTGGTCTTTCAGATACCTCCTTGATTTTTGGAGCTGTTTTTCACAGAATATCTGTATGCGTTGATTGTCGATCAAAGCAATTTATACGCACAACAATTTATCGCCACCAACCCAAATTCAAACCTTGCCAGACCAGTTGCATGGAAACTCATTACGGTTTCCGAATTTACATTTTTTTTTTTAGCCTAACCCTCAACATGGGCATTACTAAAAAAATGTATTGTGGTTGTATTAGTCCGCAGACCCGATTCAGCATATGCCCATGTTTTCTGCTGCTATGGCCAGGCATAGGTATGAGAGTATAATGTGTTTTATGCATTTCAACGACAATACACTCTGTCATCCTCGGGGTGACCCTGAATTTGATTGGCTCCACAAAATTCAGCCCCTCGCAAATCACCTTAACCAAAAATTTGCAGATGTCTATACTCCCCAGCAAAAAAATCTGCGTTGATGAGTCCCTGATTAATTTTTCTGGCCCCCATGCTTTCAAACAATTTCT
The DNA here is from genome assembly GCF_062004578.1 of Staurois parvus. NCBI lineage: Eukaryota > Metazoa > Chordata > Amphibia > Anura > Ranidae > Staurois > Staurois parvus. Next base: position 424,327 of record NW_028318712.1, on the reverse strand, counting down.
CCCCAGCAAGCGTGCCAGATATGGGGTCAAGATGTAGAAGACCTGTGAGAGGACAACAGGCTATACTTATAGGTTTCGAATTTACGAGGGAACAGATAGTCACGTGGAGCCCACTGGATGCCAAGACTACATGGGGAGCAGTGGCAAGATAGTTTGGGACTTGGTGTCATCCTTTTTCCATATGGGGTACCACTTATACGTGGACAATTTTTATGCAAGCATGCCACTATTTAGACATTTGTACAATTTTGAAACTGGCGCATGTGGCAAAGTGTGACCTAATGTGTGCCCACCATTAGAAGTGGGTAGATGCAGGGTGGTATATTCTAATGGTGGGCATACAGTGGGGCAAAAAAGTATTTAGTCAGCCACCAATTGTGCAAGTTCTCCCACTTAAAAAGATGAGAGAGGCCTGTAATTGGCATCATAGGTAGACCTCAACTATGAGAGACAAAATGAGAAAAAAATCCAGACAATCACATTGGCTGATTTGGAAAGAATTTATTTGCAAATTATGGTGGAAAATAAGTATTTGGTCAATAATATCTCAATACTTTGTTATATATCCTTTGTTGGCAATGACAGAGGTCAAACGTTTCCTGTAAGTCTTCACAAGGTTGGCACACACTGTTGCTGGTATGTTAGCCCATTCCTCCATGCAGATCTCCTCTAGAGCAGTGATGTTTTGGGGCTGTCGCTGGGCAACACGGACTTTCAACTCCCTCCAAAGGTTTTCTATGGGGTTGAGATCTGGAGACTGGCTAGGCCACTCCAGGACCTTAAAATGCTTTTTACGAAGCCACTCCTTCATTGCCCGGGCGGTATGTTTGGGATCATTGTCATGTTGGAAGACCCAGCCACGTTTTCATCTTCAATGCCCTTGCTGATGGAAGGAGGTTTGCACTCAAAATCTCACGATACATGGCCCCATTCATTCTGTCCTGTAAATGGATCAGTCATCCTGGTCCCTTTGTGGAGAAACAGCCCCAAAGCATGATGTTGCCACTCCCATGCTTCACAGTAGGTATGGTGTTCTTTGGATGCAACTCAGCATTACAGTTGTGGCCAAAATTATTCAACCCCCACTGAAATTGAGTGTTTTGGCCAGTTTGACATTGCTTTTGATCATTCAGTCATCTTGCTTACATTTACATTAAAGAGGCACTTGTAGGTCAGACAAATATAACATAACAGTTATAATGAAATAACCACAAATGTCTTTTCTGTGCTCACAGCATTATCAGTTTTATTCAACCCCCAAGTGACATTCAATCTTAGTACTTAGTACAGCATCCTTTTACAGTTATAACAGCTTTTAAACGTGAAGCATAGCTTGACACAAGTGTCTTGCAGCGATCTACGGGTATCTTCGCCCATTCTTCATGGGCAAAGGCCTCCAGTTCAGTCACATTCTTAGGCTTGCGCACTGCAACTGCTTTCTTTAAGTCCCACCAGAGGTTCTCAATCGGATTTAAGTCTGGTGACTGCGATGGCCACTCCAAAATGTTCCAGCCTTTCCTCTGCAACCATGCTCTAGTGGACTTGGAGGTATGCTTGGGATCATTGTCCTGTTGAAAGGTCCAACGTCTCCCAAGCCTCAGGTGTGTGACGGACTGCATCACGTTTCCATCCAATATCTCCTGGTACTGAAGAGAATTCATGGTACCTTGCACACGCTGAAGCTTCCCTGTACCTGCAGAAGCAAAACAGCCCCAAAGCATGATTGACCCTCCACCATGCTTCACAGTAGGCAAGGTGTTCTTTTCATCATAGGCCTTGTTCTTCCTCCTCCAAACATAGCGTTGATCCATGGGCCCAAACAGTTCTAATTTTGTTTCATCAGTCCACAGAACACTATCCCACAACTTTTGTGGTTTGTCCACATGGCTTTTGGCATACTGCAGTCGACTCTTCTTATTCTTTGGAGACAGCAAGGGGGTACGCCTGGGAGTTCTGGCACGGAGGCCTTCATTACGCAGTGTGCGTCTTATTGTCTGGGCTGAAACTTCTGTACCCACATCTGACAAATCTTTTCTCAGTTCCTCAGCAGTCACACGGGGACTTCTCTCCACTCTACGCTTCAGGTAGCGCACAGCAGTCGAAGTCAGCATCTTCTTTCTGCCACGACCAGGTAGCGTTTCAACAGTGCCCTTTGCCTTGAATTTGCGAATGATGCTTCCTAAGGTGTCTCTTGGTATGTTTAACATCTTTGCAATCTTCTTATAGCCATTGCCCTTCCTGTGAAGAGAAATCACCTCTTCTCTTGTCTTCCTGGACCATTCTCTTGCCTTCACCATGTTTGTAACCACACCAGTAAATGTCTAGAAGGAGCTGAGTATCACAGTCATTTTAAAGCTGCCTAATTGGTGCTTATTATGCTTGATTGCTGCTCGGTGACATCCACAGGTGTTTTCAATACCTGATGGAAAGCACCTGTATGAACCTCTGTTCTTCAGAGTGGTAGTCTTTAAGGGGTTGAATAATTGTGGCAATGAAGAAACCACATAAGAACCATTTACTACTGTATTACATAAACAATTGATGTCATTTTAGTTGCATTTGGGTAGTTACAACGTCCTTGTAGGATTTGATTCTGAATACAATTCCAAATGTACACTATAGTCCCTAAACCCCTTTACAGCATTGGGGGTTGAATAATTTTGGCCACAACTGTATCTCTCCTCCAAACACAACGAGTTGTGTTTCTACCAAACAGTTCTATTTTGGTTTCATCTGACCATATGACATTCTCCCAATCCTCTTCTGGATCATCCAAATGCTCTCTAGCAAACTTCATATGGGCCCGGACATGTACTGGCTTAAGCAGGGGGACACGTCTGGCACTGCAGGATCTGAGTTCCTGTCGGCGTAGTGTGTTACTGATGGTAGCCTTTGTTACGTTGGTCCCAGCTCTCTGCAGGTCATTCACTAGGTCCCCCCGTGTGGTCCTGGGATTTTTGCTCCCCGTTCTTGTGATCATTTTGATCCCACGGGGTGAGATCTTGTGTGGAGCCCCAGATCGAGGGAGATTATCAGTGGTCTTGTATGTCTTCCATTTTCTAAATTTTGCTCCCACAGTTGATTTGTTCACACCAAGCTGCTTGCCTATTGCAGATTCAGTCTTCCCAGCCTGGTACAGGTCTACAATTTTTAGGAAAATATATGCGAGCGCACCCACAAATAAAGTAAAGCAGCTGCACACCAGGTAACCATAAAACCTCTTAAAACAATATAAATCAAAAGATGCAGCGCTGGAAAAGAGACACTATAGAAATAAATTATTAAATAAACAGTTCATGTGGTGATTTCAAAGTGACTTCAGGTGCTTTCATCTAATCATATCCTCCTGGTGGTAAGGTGCTGTGCGATAAAGTGCAGAAGAAATGCACACTCACCAGAACGCACAGTTTAATGAGCGTTTATAAATGTTTCTCCTAAGGTCATCTGCTGGTCAGGATGAAGTCTGGAATCCAATAGCCTCCCTTCAGTGGTCCTGGATGTTAATATTAGGACATCAAGGTGATCCCTCGGGTGGTAGCCTATGGACTGCTCTATAGTGATTATGAAAGCTCCTTCCCCAGTAGTCAGATGAATGGCTGCGGATTAATACTCCCCAAGGGAGTCAAAACAGACATCTCCATAGTGTAGTAGATATGTACTTTATTGGAGCAAAAACGAGGATTTGAAAGATAAAAAATCAGTAAATATGCAAACGATTACATGGACTAACCGTCCAGTGTTAAAGATGGCCGCCGGAGCTCCACGATGCTCCGGCGGCGTGACGTCACGGCGTTGCTGGCTCCTCCTACGCGTTTCGTGCACACGCACGTCGTCTGGGGGGATTTGCCAATAACGCCGAGCCGTGTGACGCCAATTTATATGCTAGGCGCATGCGCATTAGGCAGGCTCCATATTTTAGAAGTCTTATCCGTGGACGTCCGAACAATCGTGCGAGCGCCATTTTCTGTTGGTTTATTCTGAATACAGAGTATTACAGCTGCGATATATCTGTTTGACTGGCACTGATTATCTTGTATGCAAACGTGGACACCTGCCGTCCTTTGTCAATATATCCCATATTTAACACAACAAAACTGCTCAGTGTGTATTCTTTTGATAATAATTGGAGATAAATAATAAAATATATGTTAAAGCCTTTGTCAATCAGCCGAATAGAAATGCCAATTGGTTTTCAAATAGAGAATATAGCACTAGCATATAAACAGTATATACTGACAATAAAAATATATATAGGGTACATCATAACATAATAAAATTAGATTACAATCACAATACTCATATCAAGGTTAAAAACGAGATGATGTAAATTATTGCTGTTAATTATAAATTGTAACCATAGTTGATATTAAAATAGTACTAAAATTATATATTTAAAATATTTTCTTCAAAAATTGATAAGAAACACACATAAAATGACATCATGATTCTAAAGAGCCTATCTGGTATCATTAAATATTTTTAAATATTTTGAAAGGGATAAAACCATATTCTTGCCTATTCTATTCTATTAAGACCACAAATAAACATATGGCCGAAAGGTATTAACTATTATTAATGAAGCAATTTAAATCTATATCTATATTGTGGCCTTTTGGGTACAGGGTTTGGAGTTCGTGTATCCAACGTGTTTCAAGTTGTGAAACTACCCGCAGTTTATTGACCCCCCTCCAATGCGGTTGTACCACATCTACTCCAACAAATTGTAAGGACGACGGATCTTTGTTGTGTTTCCGTTTGAAATGATAGGACAAGGAGTGATCCTTATAACCCTTTTTAATGTTATTAATGTGTTCTCTCAGTCTGTCGCGTAAACGTCTAGTTGTACGTCCCGCGTACTGGAGTTTACACGAACATTCAAGGAGGTATACTACGTTCTTACTGTAACATGTAATGCATTTATCAATATTGTATATTCTACCCGTAGTACATGAAGTAAAAGAGTATTGTTTATGTTTTCTTACATTATTGATTGTGCATATGATGCACTTATTACAGGGAAAAAATCCTTTTAGATTTGGTGCAAAAGAAATTTTCTCTGGGGGATTTATGACATTTGGTGCTAATCGATGTCGCAAGGCCATAGCTTTTTTATATATAATTTCTGGCCTATCTGGTAGAATTTTAGAGAGAATAGGATCCGTCATCAAAACATTCCAATTTTTATTAATTATACGTTAAATAGCTCTATGCTGTATGGAATATGTGGTTATAAAAGGACAAATCAATGATTTATTTGACGTTCTTTTGTTCTCTAGTAGTGTACTTCTATTTGTATTAGCTACTTGCTGAATTGTATCATCAAGATTTTGTTGGGAATACCCTTTTTCCAGGAACTTTTTCTTTAGAATCTCAGCTTGTGTATAATATGTGTTGAGTTCAGTGCAGTTTCTGCGGATTCTTAAAAATTGGCCTTTTGGAATGTTTGCCAACCATGTGGGATGGTGGCAGCTTTCAAGCGGGATGAAGCTGTTCCTGTCAGTTTTTTTAAAAAAGGACTTAGTAACGATCATCCCATTAACATTCAATAATGTCAAGTCAAGAAAATGTATTTCTGTAGTACTGTAAGAATAGCTTAATTCAATATTAAGTTTATCGTTAAGTGTTTTAAAAAAGTTTTTTAGGGATTCCTCCTCCCCATTCCATAATAAAAACACATAGTCTATAAATCTTTTGTAAAATATTAATTCTGGCCAATCTCTGGCATAAATTAACTTCTTGCCGACCGCGCATAGCCGAATGACGGCTTCACCGCGGCCGGCCAGTTCTGAGTGGACGTCATATGACGTCCTCCCAGAACGCGCTCTCCTGCGCGCCCCAGGGGGCGCGCACCCGGCGATCTCCGTGATCGCTGTGTCCTACGGACACAGCTGATCACGTGATGTGGTGAAAGGCCGATCCCACCGGCCTTTTACCACGTGATCAGCGGTGTCCAATGACACGCTGATCACAGGGAAATGCAAGTGCCGGTTCTCGGCTGCACTTTCCTCACGCTGTCAGATCGTGAGGAAAGTACTGCCGAGAACCGGCAGTTGTCAGAGCGGGGATCGGCACCGATCATCAGGGCACTGATGATCGGTGCCCAGCAGTGACACCCGCAAGTTCCGCCCAGCAGTGCTCCCACTAGCCCCGCCCACCCGTTCCCTGCAGTGCCCCCACCTGTGCCCAGCAGTGCCCCCACCTGTGCCCAGCAGTGCCCCCACCTGTGCCACCTACCTGTGCCCAGAAGTGCCACCTACATGTGCCCAGCAGTGCCACCCACCTGTGCCCACCCACCAGTGCCACCCACCTGTGCCCACCAGTGCCACCCACCTGTGCCCACCCACCAGTGCTGCCCACCAGTGCCACCCACCAGTGCAGCCCAGCAGTGCTGCCAGTCAGTGCCACCAGTCAGTGCCCAGGGGTTGTGCCAGTCAGTGCCGCCAGTCAGTGCCCAGAAGTGATGCCAGTCAGTGCCGTCTATCAGTACCCATCATCAGTGTCACCTATCAGTGCCGCCTATCAGTGCTGCATATCAGTGCCGCCTATCCGTGCCACCTCATTAGTACTGCCTATCAGTGCCCTTTAGTGCTGCCTATCAGTGCCCATCAGTGCCGCCTCATCAACGCAAATCAGTGAAGGAGAAAAAATACCTGTTTGAAAAATTTTATAAAAGAAACAAATAAACTTTTTTTTTTTTTTTCAAATTTTTTGCACTTTTTTTAATTTATAGCGCAAAAAGTAAAGCGCCCAGTGGCGATTAAATACCACCAAAAGAAAGCTCTATTTGTGAGAAAAAAATGATCAAAATTTCATATGGGTACAATGTTGCATGACCGCGCAATTGTCAATCAAAGTGCGGCAGCGCTGAAAGCTGAAAATTGGCCTGGTAAGGAAGGGGGTATAAGTGCCCGGTAGGCAAGTGGTTAAAAACTCTTCCCAGTAGGCCATAAAAAGATTAGCTAAACTGGGGGCAAATTTTGCCCCCATCGCTACAAGGAGCAGTAGCATCTCCTAGGTACTATAACCAGATGCCCCCTAACCCAAAAACAAAACCATCAATCTCACAACACAACAGGGACTATTATGATAATAGGAACCATCAATATACACCGCCAAGGACATCATATAACCACGGTCCAAACAGAACACCTCAGGTGCATTTTTTAGGGGAGGGAAGAATTCGGAAAAGAAGCGGTTCCGTAGAGGGAAGAGGGGCGGCAAAAGGGTCAACAGAAACAGGCAAAAGAAGGAAAACATAGCAGGCCAAGGTATCTTTAATTTGAGCAATACATTATTGACCCAACCGGAACTACACCTTTTGGATAAGGGGCTAAAATTTGCTCCAAAGAAAAAGTTAAATAAATTTCAAACCTATATTGATATTCATAGATTTTCACGACAACTTTCTTTAAAACGGTATTTCTACTCTAATCCTAGTATTTACAATCATAATAATACTGCTAATTGTTCAACATTAAGAAATGCCTCAACCTATAACCCCCCACCCCAATCCAGGTCTCATGTTAATATCTTTAGGGAACTGGTATTAAAAGATCTGGAAGAGCTTAAACTAAAACAAACTTCCAATACAGACACTACAAAAGCGATTGATCTTCTTCTAGAAAGAAAAGACCTGGTTATTAGACCAGCGGATAAGGGAGGAGGGGTGGTTATACTTAATAAATCAGATTACCTCGAGGAAGCTTATAAAATCCTTAATGACACCACCACATACACACGCCTACCTAATAATCCCCTACCAACCCTTAAAAAAGGTTTGAAAAACATTATAAAAAGGGGATTTGAGAATGGCATAATAAATAAAAAAGAGAAGGATTTCTTATGTCCATCAGCTCCGAAACTTCCGGTGTTTTATATACTTCCGAAAGTACATAAAAATCCGGTGAAACCACCAGGACGACCTATCATCAGTGGAATAGGATCATTATTCTCAAAAGCAGGAGCATATATAGACTATTTCCTGCAGCCATTAGTTACACAAACTCCTTCCTTTCTAAAAGACACAAAACATATTCTTAATGATATAAAAGACATCAGGACTTCACCTCAGACCTTTTTAGTAACAGCGGATGTCACTTCCCTATATAGTAACATCGCACATGCAGATGGGATGGAAGCTACCAGATATTTCCTGGACACTCATAGCACTTTACCCCCCCCACATATCGAGTACATTTTATCACTGTTACAGTTCGCTATGCAGAATAACTATTTTTGGTTTGATCGCAACTACTTTCTTCAAACTAAAGGCGTAGCGATGGGGGCAAAATTTGCCCCCAGTTTAGCTAATCTTTTTATGGCCTACTGGGAGGAGTTTTTAATTTATGCCAGAGATTGGCCAGAATTAATATTTTACAAAAGATTTATAGACTATGTGTTTTTATTATGGAATGGGGAGGAGGAATCCCTAAAAAACTTTTTTAAAACACTTAACGATAAACTTAATATTGAATTAAGCTATTCTTACAGTACTACAGAAATACATTTTCTTGACTTGACATTATTGAATGTTAATGGGATGATCGTTACTAAGTCCTTTTTTAAAAAAACTGACAGGAACAGCTTCATCCCGCTTGAAAGCTGCCACCATCCCACATGGTTGGCAAACATTCCAAAAGGCCAATTTTTAAGAATCCGCAGAAACTTCACTGAACTCAACACATATTATACACAAGCTGAGATTCTAAGAAAAAGTTCCTGGAAAAAGGGTATTCCCAACAAAATCTTGATGATACAATTCAGCAAGTAGCTAATACAAATAGAAGTACACTACTAGAGAACAAAAGAACGTCAAATAAATCATTGATTTGTCCTTTTATAACCACATATTCCATACAGCATAGAGCTATTAAACGTATAATTAATAAAAATTGGAATGTTTTGATGACGGATCCTATTCTCTCTAAAATTCTACCAGATAGGCCAGAAATTATATATAAAAAAGCTATGGCCTTGCGACATCGATTAGCACCAAATGTCATAAATCCCCCAGAGAAAATTTCTTTTGCACCAAATCTAAAAGGATTTTTTCCCTGTAATAAGTGCATCATATGCACAATCAATAATGTAAGAAAACATAAACAATACTCTTTTACTTCATGTACTACGGGTAGAATATACAATATTGATAAATGCATTACATGTTACAGTAAGAACGTAGTATACCTCCTTGAATGTTCGTGTAAACTCCAGTACGTGGGACGTACAACTAGACGTTTACGCGACAGACTGAGAGAACACATTAATAACATTAAAAAGGGTTATAAGGATCACTCCTTGTCCTATCATTTCAAACGGAAACACAACAAAGATCCGTCGTCCTTACAATTTGTTGGAGTAGATGTGGTACAACCGCATTGGAGGGGGGTCAATAAACTGCGGGTAGTTTCACAACTTGAAACACGTTGGATACACGAACTCCAAACCCTGTACCCAAAAGGCCACAATATAGATATAGATTTAAATTGCTTCATTAATAATAGTTAATACCTTTCGGCCATATGTTTATTTGTGGTCTTAATAGAATAGAATAGGCAAGAATATGGTTTTATCCCTTTCAAAATATTTAAAAATATTTAATGATACCAGATAGGCTCTTTAGAATCATGATGTCATTTTATGTGTGTTTCTTATCAATTTTTGTAGAAAATATTTTAAATATATAATTTTAGTACTATTTTAATAATATCAACTATGGTTACAATTTATAATTAACAGCAATAATTTACATCATCTCGTTTTTAACCTTGATATGAGTATTGTGATTGTAATCTAATTTTATTATGTTATGATGTACCCTATATATATTTTTATTGTAAGTATATACTGTTTATATGCTAGTGCTATATTTTCTATTTGAAAACCAATTGGCATTTCTATTCGGCTGATTGACAAAGGCTTTAACATATATTTTATTATTTATCTCCAATTATCAAAAGAATACACACTGAGCAGTTTTGTTGTGTTAAATATGGGATATATTGACAAAGGACGGCAGGTGTCCACGTTTGCATACAAGATAATCAGTGCCAGTCAAACAGACATATCGCAGCTGTAATACTCTGTATTCAGAATAAACCAACAGAAAATGGCGCCCGCACGATTGTTCGGACGTCCACGGATAAGACTTCTAAAATATGGCGCCTTCCTAATGCGCATGCGCCTAGCATATAAATTGGCATCACACGGCTCGGCGTTATTGGCAAATCCCCCCAGACGACGTGCGTGTGCACGAAACGCATAGGAGGAGCCAGCAACGCCGTGACGTCACGCCGCCGGAGCATCGTGGAGCTTCGGTGGCCATCTTTAACACTGGACGGTTAGTCCATGTAATCGTTTGCATATTTACTGATTTTTTTTATCTTTCAAATCCTCGTTTTTGCTCCAATAAAGTACATATCTACTACACTATGGAGATGTCTCTGTTTTGACTCCCTTGGGGAGTATTAATCCGCAGCCATTCATCTGACTACTGGGGAAGGAGCTTTCATAATCACTATAGAGCAGTCCATAGGCTACCACCCGAGGGATCACCTTGATGTCCTAATATTAACATCCAGGACCACTGAAGGGAGGCTATTGGATTCCAGACTTCATCCTGACCAGCAGATGACCTCAGGAGAAACATATATTTATAAACGCTCATTAAACTGTGCGTTCTGGTGAGTGTGCATTTCTTCTGCACTTTATCGCACAGCACCTTACCACCAGGAGGATATGATTAGATGAAAGCACCTGAAGTCACTTTGAAATCACCACATGAACTGTTTATTTAATAATTTATTTCTATAGTGTCTCTTTTCCAGCGCTGCATCTTTTGATTTATATAGGTCTACAATTTTGTTTCTGGTATCCTTCGACAGCTCTTTGGTCTTCACCATAGTGGAGTTTGGAGTGTGACTGTTTGAAGTGGTGGACAGGTGTCTTTTTTATACTGATAACAAGTTCAAACAGGTGCCATTGATACAGGTAATGAGTGCAGGACAGAGGAGCCTCTTAACTAGTTGCCGACCGCAGATAGCCGAATGACGGCTGCACTGCGGCCGGCCAGTTCTGGGTGGACGTACACGGCCGATCGCGCGCACCCGGCGATCTCCGTGATAGATGTGTCCTACGGACACAGCTGATCACGTGATGTGGTAAAAGGCCAATCACAGCGGCCTTTTACCACGTGATCAGCGGTGTCCAATGACACGCTGATCACAGGGAAATGCAAGTGCCGGTTCTCGGCTGCACTTTCCTCACGCTGTCAGATCGTGAGGAAAGTACTGCCGAGAACCGGCAGTTGTCAGAGCGAGGATCGGCACCGATCATCAGGGCACTGATTATCAGTGCCCTGATGATCGGTGCCCAGCAGTGCCACCCGCAAGTTCTGCCCACCTGTGCCCAGCAGTGCGCCCACTAGCTCCACCCACCTGTGCCCAGCAGATCACCCACCTGTGCCACTCTGCAGTGTCACACACCTGTGCCCAGAAGTGCCACTCACCTGTGCCCACCCACCTGTGCCCACCAGTGCCACCCACCTGTGCCCACCCACCAGTGCTGCCCACCAGTGCCACCCACCAGTGCAGCCCACCAGTGCCGCCAGTCAGTGCCCAGCGGTTGTGCCAGTCAGTGCCGCCAGTCAGTGCCCAGTAGTGATGCCAGTCAGTGCTGTCTATCAGTACCCATCATCAGTGTCACCTATCAGTGCCGCCTATCAGTGCTGCATATTAGTGCCGCCTATCCGTGCCACCTCATTAGTACTGCCTATCAGTGCCCTTTAGTGCTGCCTATCAGTGCCGCCTATCAGTGCCCATCAGTGCTGCCTCATCAACGCACATCAGTGAAGGAGAAAAATTACCTGTTTGAAAAATTTTATAATAGAAACAAACTTTTTTTTTTTTTTCAAATTTTTTGCATTTTTTTATTTATAGCGCAAAAAGTAAAGCGCCCAGTGGCGATTAAATACCACCAAAAGAAAGCTCTATTTGTGAGAAAATAATGATCAAAAAATTTCATATGGGTACAATGTTGCATGACCGCGCAATTGTCAATCAAAGTGCGGCAGCGCTGAAAGCCTGAAAATTGGCCTGGTAAAATAAGGGGGTATAAGTGCCTGGTAGGCAAGTGGTTAAAGAAGAAGGTACAGGTCTGTGAGAGCCAGAAATCTTGCTTGTTTGTAGGTGACCAAATACTTATTTTCCACCATAATTTGCAAATAAATTCTTTCCAAATCAGCCAATGTGATTGTCTGCATTTTTTTTCTCATTTTGTCTCTCATAGTTGAGGTCTACCTATTATGCCAAATACAGGCCTCTCTCATCTTTTTAAGTGGGAGAACTTGTACAATTGGTGGCTGACTAAATACTTTTTTGCCCCACTGTACCACACACTTTTTCTGGCAGAGATTTCTTCTTTTTTTTCATTCAGTCCACAGGCTGCATACAAAAAAAAAGAACATAGCATATACACCCAACAAGGACCAGCGATGTACTGGTACATCACAGGACTTTGAATGGTTATACCAGGATGATGCCTACAGCTGCAGGCATCATCCTGGTATCATTTTTTTCAGCCGGCGATCGGCTTTCATGTAAAAGCAATCCTAGTGGCTAATTAGCTGCAGGATTGCTTTTACAAGCAGCGGGATATGGTGCCCCCCCTCCTCCGCTGCCTTCCACAGCCTTCTCGGGCATTCCCGTGCCATCGGAGAAACCTGAGAATGCAGCCGGTGTTTCTGCCAGCTGACCATAGAGCTGATTAGAGACCAGAGTGGTGTCAATCATCTCTATAGTCTAAGAATTCAGAAGCTACAAGCATTTCTTTACTTCAGTTTCGCAGGATAAAAACAGCACTGTAACGGACCGCACTTGGGTATTTCCCGTTATACTGCAGCTTCCCTGTCCGAACACAGATCCCCGGACACCACCCGCAGATCATGCAGGAACTAGACTCACCCGACTCTTCTTTTTTTTTTTTTTTTATAAATATTTATTCATTTTTCAAGTCATATACAAAATATTTCCACATTTCTATTAAAATAGTTATCTAAACAGTAATTTCTCCTTATGTAATTTATTTATTTATATATATATATATATATATATATAACTTCCTTTTCCATCCCCCCTCCCTTACACCCCCACCTCTATCTCCCTATCCCCTCCCCTCCTTCCCCCTCCCTCCCACGTTCCACCTTTTTTCTTATCTCGTTGACTCCATATATTGCTGTTGTTCCTAAACCCCATTCTAAACCCACTTCCAGGAGTGTTATCTCTTCATATATTTCGCCTTTGCTTTGTAATCTTCCCATCCTTTCCATTTTTTATTGTAAATCTCCAACTTGCCCTCATACCTATAGTATAATCTTTCTGTCCCGGATATCTGATTTACTCTATCCATCCAATCCTCCTCAGTTGGCACCTCTCTTTTCTTCCAGTACCTGGGGATCAGACTCTTTGCTGCGGTCAGGTAGTGCCATATCCCCGAACTCTTATATGCTTTCATTGAGAGTTCTGAGATATGGAGGAGACATAGTTCTGGATCCAATCCTATATTGATATTAGTAATTTTCCTTATCAAATAAACTATCTTCCGCCAAAACACCTGTATTTCTGAACACTCCCACCACATATGATACCACGTGCCCACCTCTCGACAACCTCTCCAACACATCTTTGACATTTCTGTATTTATCCTGTGCTCCACATTTGGGGTGATGTGCCATCTATTTAAACACTTATAGTTTATTTCTACTTCCCTCATACTGATATTTTCGTGAATTAATGTGAACATTTTCCTCTGCTCCTCCTCCTCTATTTTTCTTCCCATATCTCTTTCCCATTTCTCTATGTGCATTAAATTTGTGTCAGTGTCAAGTTCCATTAATATTTTGTGTATTTTTGCCATTCCGTGTCTACCATTTCCTCGTGGCTCCAATATTCTCTCGAATGGATTCCAATCTTTTCTAGTTCTTATAGGCTTTGGGAGGCTCTCAAATAAGTACTTCAGTTGGTAGTATCTTAGTCTATCCATCTTATTGAAGACTTCTCCTGTTCTTTCCTCCATATCCTTATATGACCCCATTTCCTCACCTACCATTATGTCTCTCAGTTGTGCCTCCTGTTTTATAATCCATTTCCCTGCTATACTGTCCATGCCCGGGGTGATATATTTTGTGTTCCTGAGTGGTATTAATTGTGAATTAAAAACTCACCCCTTTTGTCTATGTAGTAAATCCCATTGTTTTAAAACGTTAAGAGTGTACGTGCTAGTGCTCTCCTCTAATTCCCTATATTGTGCAGGTACCAAAATACTTTTACTTAAACTTATTCCACTCAGTGCTTTCTCAATTTTAACCCAACTTTTCTCCGGATTATGGATCCAGTCAAAGATTCTCGCAATAATCCCCGCTCTATAGTATCTCCTAAAGTCTGGTACTCCCAATCCTCCTCTCTCTTTACTTCTAGTCAACGTCTCATAGCCTATTCTAGGTTTTTTATTTCCCCATATATATTTTATTATCATTTTCCTGAGTTATTTGAAATATGCCTCCAGGAGTTTGATTGGAATCATTTGAAATTTATATAATACTTTGGGGACAATTACCATCTTTATCAGGTTTATGCGCCCTATCCACGATGGATTCCCATTTCCCACCCTCCTTAGTTCCTCCTTGATCTCATTTAATAATGCTATATAATTTGCTTTATATAGGTTCTTAGTTGAGGCTAAATATTTTAATTCTTTTTCTCTCCAAAGGAAAGGAAATTCTTCTTTGTAGTTTTTCTTTTTCACTATTTTTAAGATTTATATTTAAGATTTCAGTCTTTGTCGGGTTAATTTTCAGGTTTGACAGTTCTCCATACTCCTTCAGTGCTTTCATTAAATTTGGAAGTGATGTTCTGGGGTTTCCAACATAAAACATCAGATCATCCGTGTACGCCACAACCTTGTGTTCTCTATCTCCTATCTTTATTGCTTTTAAATCTATGGTCTTCCTAATCCTAGACAACAAGGGCTCCAGTGACAACACATATAACAATGGAGACAAGGGACATCCCTGTCTTGTGCCATTTGACATCTTAAAATGTTCTGATCTTCCTCCATTTACCATTATGGTGGCGGTAGGCCCTCTATATAACTCTCCAATCCACCCTCTCATTCTGTCTCCCAGACCTAACGCTTCCAGGGTATCCATCATAAAACCCCAACTTACTCTATCGAATGCTTTCTCAGCATCTATCGACATCAGTATCATTGGGATTTTCCCTTTTTTAGCCTCCTGGATGATCAACAGTGATCTCAATGCATTATCTCTACCCTCTCTTCCCGGGACAAACCCCACCTGATCTCTTTGTATCCACTCCGACATCAGTTCTTTTAATCTATTTGCCAGCACTTTTGCA
Source organism: Staurois parvus (assembly GCF_062004578.1). Classification (NCBI taxonomy): domain Eukaryota; kingdom Metazoa; phylum Chordata; class Amphibia; order Anura; family Ranidae; genus Staurois; species Staurois parvus. The sequence continues at coordinate 408,917 of NW_028318712.1, read as the reverse complement.
AATATTTTAGTGTCTACATTCAATAGCGCTATTGGGCGATAACTTGCACATTGCGAGGGATCTTTATCTTCCTTCTGTATCAGTACTATATTGGCCTGTAGAGATTCTCCCCTCATCTCCATCCCATTCCCCAAGGCGTTCATATAGATCTTCATCTTAGGTATTAAAAGCACTTTATATTTTTTATAATATTTAACCATATATCCGTCCGGGCCTGGACTTTTCTTTCCCGCCATGCTTTTTAACGCTATTTCTATTTCCTCTGAAGTTATTTCTTCCTCTAAAGAGTTCAGTTGTATTTCTCTTATATCATGTATTTCATTTAATAATCTATTTATCTTTTCTCTCCTTTCTTTTTTCTTTTTTGCCCCCATTGCAATGAGAAGACCTCTGATGTAAGCTTTGTGTGCTTCCCACACCGTTGCAACCGACACATCCTCTGTCTCATTCTCTTTAAAAAACCATTCAATTTCCTTCTCGATTCTTTGACCAATCTCTTCATCCATGAGAAGTGCCTCATTCATCCGCCACACATATCCCTCTCGCTCCTCTCTACCCCATTTTAACTTCATTGCAACCGGGGCATGGTCCGACAGAGTGCTTTCTCCTATTTTTACTTCCCCCACCCACTCTATCATTTGATGTTCTACTAATATGTAATCTAGTCTAGAATAAGTCCCATGTACATGCGAAAAGAAAGTATAATCTCTCTCCTTCATATTCCTAATTCTCCAGATGTCCACCAATTGACACTCATGCATCAGTTTCTTTAACCTTCTCATGGACTTGCTTTCCTCTCTCCGTATACCAGAGTTAGTGTCCAACCGCTGTTCCATACAGAGGTTAAAGTCTCCCGCTACAATCATACACCCTCTTTTAAAGTCTATCAGTCTCTTCAACACTTCTCTCATGAATGTCTCTGGCTTCTTGTTAGGACTGTATATGTTTGCTATTGTGCATTCAATTCCCTGTAGTTTACCTCTCAGAAATAGAAACCTTCCCTCCAAATCCGTTAATCTCTCCTCAACCTAAAACCTTATATTTTTAGCGAAGCCTATAGCAACTCCTTTTGCTCTTTTTATTGGCGAGTCCGCATAGAACCATGTTGGAAAATATCTGGTCCTCAGTCTAATCTTCGACTCTATCTCTAGGTGTGTTTCTTGCAGGAATACCACTGAAGATTTTCTATGTTGTAGTTCTTTAAATAACCTAAATCTTTTTCCTGGACAGCTTAACCCTTTTACATTGTAGGTTATATATTGGATTTCTTCCATCTTACTCTTTTCCTCCTGACTCCTTTTCCCTCCTTACTTTCCTCTTTCTTTTTCCTATAGAGCGTTTTTATCCCACTAGCCGTTTCTCCCCCCTTGTCCCTCCCCCCCTCTCCCACCCCACCCGCTCCCCTTCCCCTCCCGCCACCAACCCCTCCCTCTCCCCCATCTCCCTCATTCCACCCCCCTCCCCCCCCTCTTTTAAGGCCACCAATATGCCTACTAATCATTTGTGGGAGATCCCACCTTAGATTTTGATCCCTGGGGTATAGCTCCGCCCATGGACATCTCACCCTCTACCTATCCTCCCCAGTGGCCCCCGTGATGTATTTTTCTTTTCCTCTCTCTCTCCTTCCCCTTACTCCATTAATTCCTATCAATTACTCTAGTCTATTTCCTCCAACAAGGTCTTAGTAAGGGGGTTAAGGCCTCCTGCAGGGAGAGAGTCAGAGGGAGAATAAACACACAAAAAAAAGTCCAGATCTCTCCCCTTCCTCCTCCCCCCCATTACCTTCCCCCCCCTAACAAACTGCCAGTCCTCTTTTCTTATAGTTCTAATTTCTCTTTCTTCTTCCCATCCAGCCATTTCCATTCTTTGTAATTCAAGCCTGTCACAGAAGTTTCTCATATCCTCTGGAAATCTCAAGTACGCCGTAACTCCGTTTTTCCATCCTATTAGGCATTCCGGGATCCCCCATCTATATTGCACATTTTTCTTTCTCATCTGCTCTAGTAAAGGTTTTAAAGATCTCCTCCTCCATAGCGTCTCTGGTGTTAGATCTGCAAATATCCAAATATCCAAATCTCCACATTTAATAACTGATCTTCCTTTTATCTTTCTCCAAATTTCATCTTTGTCCTTAAGGTTATAAAATTTAACGATTATATCCCTCTGTCTTTCCTTCCCATTAATTTGTTGGAATTTCCCAATTCTGTGCATTTCTTCTATTTTTAATTCTTCCATATCATTTCTCCCCGCTATGGAGTTCAAAATTTTATTTATATCCTCATGTAATGCTTCTCCTTTTAGATTCTCTGGGACCCCTTGTATCCTGATATTCCTCCTCCTTTCTCTATTTTCCTGAGTCTCTACTTAATAAAGCAATTTCATTTGTGTTTTTCCCATGTCTAATATCTTCTTTTCTAATCTGGAAATGTCCTGGGCCTGATTCTTAACTGTCTCCTCTGTTTCTTCCACTCTCATCAACAACTGCCCCAGATCCTTCCCGGATACCAACCATTTCTTGCTTTATTTTTTTCTCCAAGTCTTTAAACATCTCTTTTTTATTTGGTACTTGTAGTTCCTTATCGGACTCCGCTATTCCTGATACTTGGTGACTACTAGTATTCAAGCCCAATGAAAGTCTAGGGCTATTTTCCAGACTGGAGTCTACTTCCCCTTTTCCATTTATACCTTGGGGCCTTTCTGGAGTCACATTTCCTTGGGACGTGTATTTTTTTTATTGTGCCAGTTTGGGACCCTTTGAGCCCACTTCCCTTTGTACTTTTATTTTTCTTATCTTCTGTAGATTTTTTTACTCCTTTAAATACTCAAAATGAATGCTGAGTGTGTATTTCTATTTCAAATTCAGCTTTATCCAGTCAATTATTCTTTTCACCCATCCTCTTCTGCTTTCCTCTCCTTTATACACCCTGGGGTTTCCCCTTACCCTTCTTCCTCCTCAACCTTATCCTGAGCACAGTATGTTATATGCTATAAATCAAGCCACAGCTCATCTCACTCACCTCAGAGATCTCTTCTTGTGAGATGGCTGGGGCCCCTCCTCGCAGTCCTTCTTCAGCTCAGCTTATCACATCTCTAGGGGGAATCCTCCGGGTGTCCTCTTCTTGCTGCTGGATGGTATCCCAGTCGGCTTTCCAGGTAGGCGGCTGGTCAGATCCGCGAACCGACCGGCGCTTCCTTCTCCCCACCAAACACCGGCCGGCTTTCTTGCCTCTCAGCAGTCCTTTTCGGCCGATCACGTGATCGCGTGGTCATGCTGCGCCTCTCTGTCTCCCGGCAACCCGGCTCTACGACACTGCTGGGCACTTTACGTGCCAAGTACTGGCTCTCTCCCCACTGTCCACCGTTTCGGTGGGCTGGCAGGACCTCCTGGACCCCTCACACAGAGGTAAGTCCTGGTTCATCAAACCCCAACATCGCAGGGGCTCCTAGGGAGGTCAGGCAGTGGAGCTCGTCCGGGAGCTCCTACATCGAGCCCTCCTCAGACGCAATAGTCAGGCTCCTCCCCCCCTTTCCCCCCTCACCCGACTCTTAAGACAGGAAGTCAACTCCTTCATTCTTACACACACAAAAGATATATACACAGGGCGGAGAAACACAACCAGGGGCAGGAAACACATCATCAGCCCGCCCCATCAGTGGGAAGGGCTACAGGAAACACATCATCAGCCCACCCCATCAAGACACAGAACAATGGGATGCAGCACATGACAGAGGACAATGGACAGAGAACAAAGGACAACACACCAATACACAATATACATACCCATTCACATTCACACCCTGTACCCCTTAACAGGCACAGGGTGTGTTAAACATAAGAATTAGGGAAGATGATACAGGGGTCCCCCCACCCCCCAAAAGTCACTCCCATCACATATCTCCCCTTTCGGCAGGAGACTAACGCATGAGTAGATCCCAGACGGATGTACTCTAAAGATAGTCTGTACCTCCAGTCCCTCAATGCCAGCACTCACACAGTACCCCATGCAAATTGTCCTACACCAAGCATTACTCACCCAGCCAACCTCTGCCTCTCCCTTAGAACATACCCGCCGCTGGGGAAAAGTACGGACTGGTCCTTCTCCCTGAAATCCTCTCAGCCGCTGGAGAGATGACAGGGTGGCTGGGCCGACTCCATCATGCTGTGTGGGATCTGGGCCGACTGCCCAGCATCCCTGGGGTATCCAGGTGGTGACTGTAGTCTGATCCAGGGACATCAGTTCAAGCTGCTGTTGTGAGGTGCCGATCGCATCCTCTTCCTGTAGCTCCTGCAGTGCTGATTGTTGTGGGCAGAGGTCTACCAGGCCATGCCCTGATGCCAGCTCTTCTGCGGGTGATGTGCTGGCTGGTTCCTCCACAGCAAAAAAGTCTATCAAATCCCCAGCCTCTGGAACTGATGTCTGGGGATAGGGGTTCACCATTTCCTGTCCGTGGAACTCAGAAGACGTTACCAGTGCTGGGCAGAATTCACTAATGTTTAGCCCTGTTGCCAGCTCTTCTGCTGGTTCCTCCTCAGCAGAGAAATCTATCAGATCCCCAGTCTCTGGAAATTCCATTGCTGATTCTTGGGCATGCTGCCGAACATGTCTTAGCAGTTGCCTGTATGCCCTTTCCAGATGCAGTTCTTTCTTCAGCAGGTATTGCAGATCTGGCTCAAGCTCTGAGACCCCTCTGAGACCGAACATAGCCTCTCTGCCTTCTCACAACTTCTTCAGGGTAGGTTCTCCTTCATCGCCAAACACACAATGATCTGTAAGGCTCTCCCACAGCAATCCAGGCCCACCAAAGTCATGTCCCTCAGTAGAGCACTCCGTTGACACCCCTAAATATTCCTGCTCTGCGTACCATTGCAGAGCCCGATACCTGTTGTCCAGTTGTATCTCCTGCTGGACCAGCCTGTCCAACTCAGTCACCCATTGCTCCTGGGGTCGCTCTCCCAGGAATGGCATCCGTAACTTCTGATGGTCCCTGGCCCTTTCCCCTGGGGTTGGATAGCACTTGCCTTTCTCCATAACAGCAGCCTGGAGGGCTCCTCTCCAAAGGACCTCCCAAATCTGCTGCCTGAGCTCCAGGTACTGATCTGTAGACACAGTCCTGGGGTATGTTGCAAGAACAGTCTGCAGCAGCCCTGGGAACTCTGATGCCAGGTCTATATCTCCACTGTGGTGACTGACGTCTCCTTTCCTGACCTTGAATCCTGGTGGTGGTTTGGACGTGTTCACAGCTTGGAAGCACAATCCAACCACTTGCCACCAATGTAATGGAACCGGACCCCAGACTGCACTTGGGTATTTTCTGTTATACTGCAGCTTCCCTGTCCGAACACAGATCCCCGGACACCACCCGCTGATCATGCAGGAAATAGACAGCACCTGACTCTTCTTAAGACAGGAAGTCAACTCCTTTATTCTTACACACAAGATATATACACAGGGTGGGGAAACACAACCAGGGACAGGAAACACATCATCAGCCCACCGCATCAGTGGGAAGGGCTACAGGAAACACATTATCAGCCCACCCTATCAAGACACAGAACAATGGGATGCAGCACATGGCAGAGGACAATGGACAGAGAACAAAGGACAACACACCAATACACAATATACATTCACATTCACACTCTACCCCTTAACAGGCACAGGGTGTGTTAAACATAAGAATTAGGGAAGATGATACAGGGGTCCCCCCACCCCCAAAAGTCACTCCCGTCACAAAATGTGAAAAATTTGCAAATTGGGAAAGCATTTGATCACACCGATTTTAGTTTGATTAGATAATGTAAGGGCAGAGGAGATATCTAGAGCCTGATAAACCCCAGATTTCTCAAAAAAGAATATATGACAATGCCCATTGAAGTTATAGGGGATATTTGCATTCCCTGTGATAGCATTAAAAGTGATTTAAAAAAAATGAAAGTTACAGTGAAAAAATACTTAAAAAAATCAAAATAACTTAAAAAAAAAAAAAACTCGCCCCTCCCATGCACGCACACCTGTGTGCACAAGCGTTGACCCTGTGCCGGTATATAATCAGCGGTTGCACCATACATGTGAGGTATCGCCGTGAACATCAGATCAAGGGCAGTAATTCTAACACTAGACCTCCTCTTTAATTCTAAAATAGTAGCTTTTAAAGGCTTTTAAAGTGTTGCCTATGGATATTAAAAATGTATGCAGTTTGACGCCATTGCACGGGGCATGCGCAGTTTTAAAGCATGTCATGTTTGGGATATATTTACTCAGCATACCATCATATTTTATATCTTACCAAATAATTGGCCAATATATTGTGTTTTTGTGCATTAAAAGTAAAAAAAGTGTGTTTTTTTTAAAAATTGCTTTGAAAAATCGCTGCGCGAGTACTATGTGCCATGAAAAATTGTAGTACCCACCATTTTATTCACTAGGGTGTCTGCTTTAAAAACATGTATAATGTTTCGGGGTTTAAATTAATTTCCTAGCACAAAATACAGATTTTTTTCATGTGAACAAAAAGTGTCAGAAAAGGCTTGATCTTCAGGTGGCTAGAAGAGTGAGTGATGTGTGGTATAAACTTCTAATGCTGGGCATAAAACACCCCCACCCCCCAAAACGACCCCTTTTTGGAAAGTAGACACCCCAAACTATTTGCTGAGAGGCATGTTGAATCAATAGAAGCATTTATTTTTTTACCACAAGTTTTTGGAAAATGACAAAAAAATTTTTTTTTTTACACAAAATTGTCACTTAAATGATTTACTGCTCACACATGCCATGGGTATATGTGGAATTACTCCCCAAAATAAATTCTGCTACTTCTCCCAAGTATGGGAGTACCACATGTGAGAGATGTTTTGGCAGTCTAGCCAAGCACAGGACCCCAAAACCCAATAAGAACCTTCAGGCTTTTAAAGGACTTTATTTCCTCATTACACTTCCAGACTACCTATCACAGTTTCGGAGGCCCTGCAATGCCAGGATAGCACCTAACCCTCCCAAATGACCCCTTTTTGGAAAGTAGACACCCCAAGGAATTTGATAAGAAGCATGGAAGTATTTTTCAGATCTCATTTGTTGCCACAAGTTTTTGGAAAATGAAGAAAAAAAACAAAAACATACTTTTTCTATTCTTTTTTTAGATTTCAAAAATGTGATCTGCAAAAAACTCACCATGCCTCTTTTTAAATTCCTTGGGGTGTCTACTTTCCAGAAAGAGGTCATTTGGGGGGTTTGGTGCTATCCTGGCATGTCAGGGCCTTCGAAACTGTGATAGGTATTCAGGAAGTGAAATGAGGAAGTTGGGCACCTTCAGGCTTTCAAAGTGGTCATTGGATTTCAGGCTCCTGTTTGTAGCTAGGCTCCCAAAAAGTCTCACACGTGGTATCCCCATACCCGGTAGAAGTAGCAGAATGTATTTTGGGGTGTAATTCCACATATACCCATAGCTTGTGTGAGAAATAAATCATTTAAATTACAACTTTGTGTAAAAAAAAAAAAAAATGTTTTTGTCATTTTCCAGAAACTTGTGGAAAAAAATAAATCTTACATGGCCTCAATATGCCTCTCAGCAGATAGCTTAGGGTGTCTACTTTCCAAAAAGGGATAATTTGAGGGTGTTTGTACTATGCTGGTATTTTAGCACCTCAAGAAATGTGATAGGCAGTCAGAAAGTAAAAGCTGTTTAAATTCCATTATCTATACCAGCAATGGGCAAACTACGGCCCGGCGGACCTTTTAATCCGGCCCGTGAAGCGTGATAAAAAAAAAACAGCCAGGGCAGGCAAACATTGGCTGTCAGGATGTGTGTAGGCGGGGCAGCGTGACAAACGTGAGGGGAGCTAGGCTCCTCTCACAGTCCGCCCTGAAGACCGGAACGGCGTGGGAACACGGCGAGAGGAACGTGCGGAGCAAAGGTAAGTAAATTGACACGGGGGGACTTGGCTTACTACTTGGGGGGGAATAGTACTATGGGGGGATGAAATACTATATGGGGGATGAATTAATATGGGGGATGAATTACTATGGGGGATGAATTACTATATGGGGGATTAATTACAATGCTTACTATGGGGGAATATTACTATACTTACTATGGATGGCATGGTAGTGGCTGGGCTGGCCAGCAGCTAGTGGGGGGCATAAAAGTTTTGTAAAATTACCTCTTTTTATGCTTTTCTACCTTAAATTAATCTAAACATTTAATGTTACAAATTTTAATTTAATTTATATTAATTCACACATACACATCATTCATCTACTCTTGGTCCGGCCCCCGGGTCCAATATATGAACCCTTGCGGCCCTCAAGTCAAAAAGTTTGCCCACCCCTGATCTATACCATAGTTTGTAGACGCTATAATTTTCACACAAAGCAATAAATACTGGGATTTTTTTTAACCAAAAACATGTTGCAGAATACATTTTGGCCTAAATTTATGATTAAATTTTAGTTTTTTTGGATATTTTTGAGAAAATATTGTTTTGTTTTATTTTTTCTTCAAAACTTTTTTTGTTTATAGCGCCAAAATAAAAAGTGCACAGGTGATCAAATACCACCAAAAGAAAGCTCTATTTGTGTGAAAAAAGGACATAAATGTAATTTATGTACCAAATTGCATGACTGCGCAATTGTCCGTTAAACTAGCAAAAAAATGGCATAAATTGCACTATCTATACCAAAATTTGTAGACGCTATAACTCTCACACAAAGCAATCAATGTACACTTATTGGGATTTTTTTACCAAAAACATGTAGCAGAATACATTTTGGCCTAAATTTATAACTAACTTTGAGTTTATTATATATTTTTTATAGCTGAAAGTAAAAAATATAGTTTTTCTTCAAAATTTTCGGTCTTTTTTTGTTTATAGCGTGAATAATAAAAAGCGCACAGGTGATCAAATACCACAGAAAAAAGCTCTATTTCTGTGAACAAAAAGGACATAAATTTCGTTTGGGTGCAGCATTGCATGACCGCGCAATTATTAGTTGAATTAGTGCAGCGCCAAGTAGCAAAAAGAGGCCTGGTCATTAAAGGGGGTAAATCCTCAGGAGTGCAAGTAGTTAATACTATGCATTGCCCCCTTTAACATCACTGAGTAATAGTTCTCTGAGTCCCCAAATTCTTGCAGGTGGTATAGCTGCTCATACGTCTTGGCAAAATGCCTCCAGGTCAGGTCCCCAGAGTAGCTCGATGACATTAAGGTCAGGAGACTGTGATAGCCATACCATAACCTTCACTGTTTTTCTGCTGTAACCACTGGAGGGTCAACTTGACCTTGTGCCTGGGGGCATTTTGGTGCTGGAAAGTCCAAAATTGTCTGCCAGTATTTTCTGATAACATGCTGTGAGACATATTGTAACCAGGTTTTTTCTGGCATTGTCGCAGTAAAGGTTTCTTTCTGACAACTTGACCATGAAGCTCATTTTTGTTCAAGTATTGTTGTATTGTGCTCCTTGAAACAACCACACTATCTTTTTCCAGAGCAGCCTATGTTTCTCCTAAGATTACCAGTTGGTTTTTCCTTGTATCCCAAACAATTCTTCTGGCAGTTGTGGCTGCAATCTTTCAGTCTACCTGTCCTTGGCTTGGAATCAAGAGATCTCCGAATTTTCAACTTCTTAATACGTGATTGAACAGTACTGACTGGCATATTCAAGGCTTTGGATATCTTTTTATATTCTTTTCCATCTTTCTAAAGTTCCATTACCTTGTTACGCAGGTCTTTTGACAGTTCTTTTCTGCTCCCCATGGCTCCGTATCTAGCCTGCTCAGTGGATCCACATGAAATCTAACAAACTCATTGACTATTTATACACAGACACCAGTTGCAATTTAAAAAGCCACAGATGTAGGAAATTAACCTTTAATTGCCACTTTAACTTGTGTGTTACCTTTTGTGTCTGTACCAAACATTCTAGGGTATGTAAACTTTTAATCAGGGCCATTTGGGTGATTTCTGTTATCATTATGATTTAAAAAGGAGACAACTACAATATATGATAATAAATGGCCACATATGATCACTATCCTTAAACAAAAGACAGTTTTTTTGGCATGATCAGTCATATTTTCAATATCAATGCCAAAATTTCATGATTTCGACTTTAGAGCATAACTGTATGCAAACCCTCACCTTGTAAAACAACTTGTTCAGTTTAAAATAGAAATCAAAGGCAAAATATTTGTGTATAGATATAAAAAAACATTATTAATACTTTTTTTTTCCTTTTTTAAGTGATCACATACCCTCTAAGCGCCTTATGCAGCTGAGAACAGAGATCTGGGGAGTGAGGAGGAGAACTGACCCTGCTTTTGCTCTCATCTCTAGTATAGTCAGTTTTTAATTTGAAAGCAGGGGGACTGACAGGCACACCAGGAATTTCATACAAAGAGAAGAGGATACTTTTTTCATAAAAGTGAATGGTACAGCAGGTACACATCAGGAATATGATATGTTGGGTTTACAAACTCTTTAACTTCCCTTAACATTAAAAAATAATTAAAAAACAAAAGAAAAAAGTTGCATGTGGCTTGACTACATCATAGGCAGTTACAATCCTTATGCTTAAAAGTAAATTCACACAAAGACAAAATAAAATAAAAAGACAGGAAAAAAACAAAAACAAAACAGTTTGGGATCAAAATTCCTAACTTTTACTAATAAAGCTGTCAAGGTCCCAATCCATATTCAACCAAAAAGGACTACAAGTTTTGAAATCATAAATCCAATGAGTTTCTGGATGGTATACTCCTCTTTTGCTGTTACTATCACTCCATTAAGGGAAAACCTTGTTTATACCTAAAACTTTTAACAAACATGAATCCCTATTATGACAGGCTTTGAAAGGCTGTGAGTGCTGAATCCCTTCATAATATTAGCAATACGTTTATTAACCCTTACTTGGAGGGCTTGAGTGGTTCGTCCTACATACTGAAAACTGCAAGGCCATTGGAGGACATACACTACAAATGTACTTTAACATGAAATAAATTCTCTAAGTTCTTTGTGTATTATTAAAAGCAAAAGTCTGGACTGAGAGCAGTTCTTCCCCAAGGTTCCATACATTTTGCAACTTCTACAGGGGTAAAAACCTCTTATCCCTCCAAACAAAGTTACCTTGGGAGGAGGTTCAACTACATTGGGTGAAATATAGTCTCTCAAACATTCACTTTTCCTGAAAATAATATTGGGACAAGCTGAAAGTAGAGGTCTGAGTATTTTGTAATTCCTAAGTATCTGCCAAAGCTTGAATATTAGATTTTCAACAACTCTATAATTGCCTTGAAAAGATGATAGTAAATGTCCATTCAAATTTATCTTTAGATGGGTGGTTGGTAAGATTGAATAAAGACATCAGTCCATCCAGTTCAACCTGTGTAGGTGTGTGTATGCATTTATGTCTCTAACACTTCCCATATCCCTGTATATTGGTTGCACTAAGATGCCTATCTAAAAGTTGTTTTTTTTAAATTGCGAACATTTCCCGAAGACACCACAGATTGTGGAAGGGATTTCCACATCCTTACCATAAAGAATAGTAAAGAACCATTTGTAAAGAGCAACCTTCGTTAAAGAACAACCTTTGTTGTTTTGACCACATGTCCTCTCAAGCAACCTGAGACTGAACTGTTTTATCCCTATGCTAGAATCACCATGTAGATATTTATGTATTGCAATCATATCTCCTCTCAAGCATTTCTTCTCCGGGGAATACAAGCTTAATGTGCAGGCCTGGACTGGCCATAGGGCACACCAGGCATCTGCCTGGTGGGCCGCCGCCGCCGGGCTTAGGATGACCGGGCTGCACAGCGGGAGGTAAGTGGCAACTGCAGTCTGGCCGGGGCTGATACAGACCGCGGCCGCCGCTCACCTTCCACTGTGCGGCTATGCCTAAAGCAGGGCTGACAGGAGGAGCAGCACTGACAAGCAGAAAGCACAGCTGACACAGGGACACCTCCTTGGCCGGCTGCTGCACTGAAAGGACAACTGCCTCTCCTTCACTGGCCGGCACACTGTTACAGCTCTGTAGCAGCAGTGGATTGGACTGTCTCTTTGCTGGACGGGCTGTCTCTTTGCTGGACAGGCTGTCTCTTTGCTGGACGGGCTGTCTCTTTGCTGGACGGGCTGTCTCTTTGCTGGACGGGCTGTCTCTTTGCTGGACGGGCTGTCTCTTTGCTGGATGGCTGTCTCTAGCTGGATGGGCTGTCTCTTTGCTGGATGGGCTGTCTCTTTGCTGGATGTCTGTCTCTTTGCTGGATGAGCTGTCTGTTTGCTGGATGAGCTGTCTGTTTGCTGGATGAGCTGTCTGTTTGCTGGATAGGCTGTCTCTTTGCTGGACAGGGCTGTCTCTTTGCTGGATGGGCTGTTTTTTTCCTGGACAGCTGTCTCTTTGCTGGACGGTCTGTCTCTTTGCTGGACGAGCTGTCTTTTTTCTGGATGGGGCTGTCTCTTTGTTGGATGGGCTGCCTGTTTGCTGGATGGACTGTCTCTTAGCTGGATGGACTGTCTCTTAGTTGGACAGGCTGTCTCTTTGATTTTTGAACTGTCTCTTTGCTGGTTGAGCTATCTCTTTACTGGATGAGCTATCTCTTAGCTGGACGGGCTGTTTCTTTGCTGGTTGAGCTGTCTTTTTGCTGGATGGGGCTGTCTCTTTGCTGGATAGACTGTCTCTTTGCTGGATGGGTTGTCTCTTTCCTGGATGAGCTGTCTCTTTGCTGGATGAGCTGTCTCTTTGCTGGAGGAGCTGTCTTTTTTCTGGTTGAGCTGTCTCTTTGCTGGGCAGGATGTCTCTTTGCTGGACGGGCTATCTCTTTGCAGAATGGGCTGTCTCTTTGCTGAATGGGCTGTCTCTTTGCTGAATGGGCTGTCTCATTGCTGGGCAGAATGTCTCTTTTCTGGACTGGCTGTCTCCTTGCTCAATGAGCTGTCTCTTTGCTGGATGAGCTGTCTCTTTGCTGGGCAAGCTGTCTCTTTGCTGAATGGGCTGTCTCTTTGCTGGGCAGGATGTCTCTTTGCTGGACGGGCTTTCTCTTTGCTGTATGGGATGTCTCTTTTGTGGATTGGGCTGTCTCTTTGCTGACATGGGCTGTCTCTTTGCCCAGTTGGGTCCAGCAAAGATACATCCAAATTCAGCAAAGAGACAGCCCAGTCCAAGAACGGACATCCCTGTCCAGCAAAGAGACATCCCATCTCTTTGTAGATTGGTATGTCTCTTTGCTATATGGGGATGTCTCTTTGCTGGACGGAAATGTCTCTTTGCTGGACTGGGCTGTCTCTTTGCTATATGGGGATGTCTCTTTGCTGGATGGGGAATGTCTCTTTGCTGGATTGGGCCATCTCTTTGAATATATAGGGGGCACTGTGATTAGATCTCTATAGGCACTCTAATGTAAAGGTGCACTGTGATATAAAGGGGACTGCGCTGTAAAGGGACATTGCAATCAATACAGTGCCCTTTTACAGTGCAGTCCCCTTTATATCACAGTGCCCCTTTATAGTACAGTGCCAGCCCACACGTGTTGATCTTAGGTACTGCAGTTAAACTGACCACATTAATTGGCACTTCCTGCCCTTCATTCACTAGCCTGAAAAGCTTCCTCAGATCCCTCCCCCATCATCTAGTTTAAAAGTACCTCTAACTTTCTGGCCATCTTCTTCCCCAGCAGAGCTACCCCCTCCCCATTTAGGTGCAGTCCATCCCTGCTATACAGCAGGTAACCGACTGTAAAATTGGCCCAGTTCTCCAGGAATCTAAAACCCTCCTTCCCGCACCAATTACGCATACATTTGTTAAGTTCTCTAAGGTCCTGTTGCCTCTATAGTGTGGCTTGAGGTGCAGGCAGTATTTCTGAGAATACCATCCTGGAGGTCTAGATGACAAAGAAACTGTGTTAATTTTTGAAGCAAATATTCCCAGTTAACATTATATACCTCATTATTAACCAGTTGCCTACTGGGAACTTTTGCCCCCTTCCTGCCCAGGCCAATTTTCACCTTTCACTTTCACTGTTTCACTTTTGCGCAGTCATGCAATATTGTACCCATATGACTTTTTTTTCACACAAATAGAACTTTCTTTTGGTGTTTTGGTGGTATTTAATTACCACAGGGTTTTTATGTTACATAGTTAGTCTGGCTGAAAATAGACAAAAGTCCATCTAGTTCAACCATTAAAAAAAAAAAAAGTTATAATCCTATACCCACAGTTGATCCAGAGGGCAAAAAAAACCCCAGCAAAGCATGAACCAATTTACTCCTGAAGGGAAAAAAATTCCTTCCTGATCCCCCAAGAGGCAATCGGATATTCCCTGGATCAACTTTACCTATAAATGTTAGCATTCAGTTATATTCTGTGTATCTAAGAAAGAATCCAGGCCTTTTTTAATGCAATCCACTGAGCTGGCCAGAACCAACTCTTGAGGAAGTCTATTCCACATTTTCACAGCTCTCACTGTGAAGAAACCTTTCCGTGTTTGGAGATTAAATTTATTTTCCTCCAGACGTAAAGAGTGCCCCATTGTCCTCTGTGATGACCTCAGGGTGAATAGCTCTACACTGAGTTCACTATATGAACCACTGATGTATTTATACATGTTGCTCATATCCCCCCTTAACCACCTCCTGTCCGGCCGTGGTATATAAATGGCCAGACGGTGGCAGTGCAGGGTTGGGTGGCCATTTATAAACGGCCTCCCCGCCCCCTGCTTGTGCGCGCTCCCTGGGAGCGCGCAGCACCACGATCCGGTGCCCGCTGTGTTCTACACACACAGTGGAACACCGATCGTTGTATGGAAGCTCTCTGCGAGGTCCTGATCAGTTATCACATGCAGAGTAGTAAGCAAGATGTCACTTCTGAATGATCACAGAGGTCACATGGTACAAGGCTATTCACAACAGCCTTGTACCATGTGACAAGCTGTGATCAATCACATCTCACACAGTAGTTCTCAATGGCTGCAAGAATGCAGTCAGAGAGAAGGAGAAATGATTGCTTTTACAGCCTTTATGGGTGTTAAAGCAATCCGTGAAAAAAAAAAAAAAAATCTTCATCACCCCCCACAAGTAGTACAGTGTCACCATGGTGACACTGTATTGCTAGGGTGACAGTATGTAAAAAAAACCCAAAAAAAACCCCATAAATAATAATATTAAAAAAAAATAAAAATGTTTCAAAATTATAATTTTTGGTTATAAACTAATTTGGGTTATTTATTTTTTTTTTTACTAAAAATATCATGGAATAAATTTTGGCCTAGATTTATGATGAAATATTATTTATTTGCAAAATTTTATAAGAAAAACACTTTTTTTCAAAATTTTTGGACATTTTTCATTTACATAGCAAAAAAAATAAAAATCCCAGTGGTGAATAAATACCACCAAAATAAAGCTTTATCTGTCTCAAAAAATGCTAAAAATTCATATTGGTACAGTGTTGCATGACCGCGCAATTGTCATTCAAAGTGTGATAGCACTGAAAGCTGAAAATTGGCCTGGACAGGAAGGGGGTAAAAGTGTCCAGACTTGAAGTGGTTAATCTTCTCTTCTCAAGAGAGAATACATTCAGTTCCACTAATCTTCCCTCATACCTGATCTCCTCCATGCCTCTTATGTTTTGCGCTATAAACAAGACAAGACCGGAATTTTGAAAAACAAATGCGTTTCTGTTATAAAATTTTGCAAAGAAATAATCTTTCTACACAAATTTAGGACAAAATGTATTCCAGTACATGTCTTTGGTGAAAATAACCCAAATCAGTGTTTATTATTTAGTTGGTAGGACAGTTATAGAGTCCACAATCTATGGTACATATTTAAAAATTTATAAATCCGTATGTACTGACAGCTGATCTCATTTCTTGAGGCTCAAAAAGCCTCAAATACCCCCAAAATTACTGCTTTTCAGAAAGTAGACAGTCTGAGGTATTTAGTAAGAGGCATGGCAAGTTTTTTGAAGTTGTAATTTTTTTGGCAGTTTTGTGGAAAATGAAGAAATGGAAAATTTTTTTTGTTTGTTTACATACTGTCACCAATGCAGTACAGCATCATCATATAACTGGTGCGTCGGTGACTAGGGACACTGAAATTTTTTCTTTTTTTTTTTTCTACTGATGTGACCAGAGCAATACAATGTTACTATAGTAACATTGTACTATGGGCAAGCGATCAGGATTTTTTTTTTTGCACATTATGATTGCCTATACCAACGAATTTCATTGATATAAGCAAGCATTTTTACTGAATGAAACTGATTAATTCAGTAGTTTTTGTTGTAATCAGCAGTAATTGGCCATAGCTGATCACATTCTACAGATAGGCTTTGATTGGCCCAGTCTGTACACGTGATCACTGTGACCAATCACAGCTTGCATCACAGTTGTAAACAATGAATGGCTTCCTTTCGTGTCATTCACTGCTTAAAACTGTCATGTGATCTGCTGTGATTGGTCAGTGGGCCGGTGTAGTGATCTGTCATCAGCCGCATGACAGATCGCGCTGGACAACAGCCCATGGGGTGATCCTGGGAGGAAGTCATATGACATCTTCCTAGGATAATGGGGTTCCTGCTCAGCCGTCGTCTTGCAATAGGCTGGGAGCAGGGGCGGACTGACCATTTGGAAACTCGGGCACTGCCCGAGGGCCCAGGGTCAGTAGGGGGCCCCATGAGATGCCCCTGGTACCTTTTTCATAGGCATTTTTGAGTTTGGGCAAGGATACAGGGGCCCCATGATCCCCTATTGCCTAGGGGCCCCATGAGTTGTCAGTCCGCCCCTGGCCGGGAGGGAAGGATTTAACAGGGCTTACAGATTACAGATTTTACAGAGAAGTATTTCCCTTTTCCAAAAATCTGTTTTTCAAAATTTCAGCCTATTAAAAACTGATCTCTCTCAAAACAATTATGCCTAATGCAAAGAAATTGTCCCTTAGGGATCGCCTTCAGCCATGAAGGATGGTGGCAACTCCCAGAAGGAATGTAGGTGTTTCTATCAGTAAATAAACAATTGCCTCTTCTGAAAATGACCAGATCCAAAAAGTTGATTTAATAAAAACTCCAATCATAAGAAAATGTAATGCCCTAATCATTCATGTTTAATCTAGCCATAAATTCATGAAGAGAATCAACTGTTCCATTTCATAGGACGAGTACATAACTGATGTACCGACTCCAAAATATGAGTTCAGAAATGGATTGTCAATATATGGCCCCCTATTCCCACCAGGACATAAATAGGTTCGCAAGACTGGGGGTAAAATTTATCCCCATTGCAAAATCACCAATGAACCATAAGTAATTAGGATCCATAGCGAATACTAATAGTTCCTCTCTGTTTTCAGTTTATTGGTGAACAACTCAAATCCTTAGAAAAGCCCTTTACAGTAGGATTAATGAACAAAGACTGATCAGAGCTGAGACTTTGTAAGAATTGCCGCTGTCTAATCAACCACTAGTACTTGTGCACAAGGGAGACAACAAACCAGTCACTGGAATCCTAGACTCAGGTCTGTATTCACAATTACCCTGGATAACTGGATGCCTCCTTCCAATATCCGCCAGATATTCCCCAATGAGTTCACCAGACAAGACTCCCAGTGAAGTCCCTTGATTCTCTTCAACGATTACGTGCTGTGTGGCTGTGCACATTTTTGCGCGAATTAGCACGGCCATGTTGGGCATTGGCACATTTGCTTGGGCTTTCTCATCTTTTCCCCTGACACCTAGTTTGGACCTTGATGAGCACATGCACAATTTTTGATGCACTGCCCTGAAGGACAGCCGTTCTTCAAGTTGGGAACTTATCCTGCTGGACAAGAACAGGACTGCCCTAAGTCCCAGACTATTTATGTACTACTACCTAATGGACACACCCCCAGGGATTAGACAAGACAAACTATGCCAAGGCTTTCAGCCCACTACATTATAGAATCCTCTAGAAGACAGGGGGAAGCAATCAAACTTTCAGCCAGTGAAATCTAGAACAGCCCAAAGCAATAACAAACTTCTGCACTGATAACAGAGCAGCCAAAAAGACATTTTACATTTTCCTATACATCCTAGCTACCTATCTATTTGTTTAGTTCAAAAAGTACACTAAACTGTTTGATAGGGAAAAGAAGGTCAACATCGGAGACAGAGCTCTGAGGGAGGAACAGCATGTTACATACTATATTTCCACCAATTAATTTATGCACACTGATTAGAGAGGAGAAAGTGATTTTGCATGTCAGCACAAATATGGTGGTCACATGGCTTTATTGATAATCATGTCAGTGATTTGGCTTTTTATTATCAACATAGCTGTCACTGTATTTTTAGGTGGACTCAATTTGCACTCAGAAAGAAATATTATAATAACAGAAGTAATAAAAACTATGAGAAACTAAAAATGAAATTATTGTAGGCTGCTGCACCATTAAAAACCACTCAAAACTTCCACTTTGACTCTAACTTCCTAATGAAATCTGGCCAAAATGTTACAATTTTTGTCAGAATGTCGGCATTTGTGCAATTTCACTGATCTCCAATTCAGACTGAAGTACATTTTGGAAAAATAGATAAGTTGTCTCCATCACTATTACTTCTACTCCATTTTCTCCACTTCCATAGTGTAACATTAAAATAGTTGTATGTAGAATAACAAACTTAGCATAAAAAGTTATCCAATTAGATATTACCAATGTTCTGTATCTATCCCCAAACAAAGTAAAATTATTTTACATACTCTAGCTGCATGC
The DNA here is from genome assembly GCF_062004578.1 of Staurois parvus. Classification (NCBI taxonomy): domain Eukaryota; kingdom Metazoa; phylum Chordata; class Amphibia; order Anura; family Ranidae; genus Staurois; species Staurois parvus. The sequence continues at coordinate 390,181 of NW_028318712.1, read as the reverse complement.
AAGGGCATTTTGTTCTTAAGCGAGACTGTTGAACTATATAAACAGGTGTTCGTCTAGGTCTGAAACTATATTTAGTCCCCTGTGTGGATGGGAAGATAGAACCTAAAATTGTTTATGGTATGAGTTAGTGGACAACTGGAATCTGGAAGTAAACTATGCTAATAAGATTGGGTGACACATCTGAGGAGTTTTTAATGGCAGCGGGTAGTACTGGGTAAGAGATACATCTTCATCAGGTCATTAAAAGGAATCTCTGCCAGTGGTACCTAGTAAGGTTGCAGCAAGGACCCACTGCTGGAATGTGTTAAACATATCAGTGTCTTGCACACATACATAATATAGACACATCTTCAAGTTAATCTATGGAAATAAAGTGATCTCCTGCTCTGTGAAGTGCTTTAAGCGCAAGTGTTGTAAAAAAAATTGTATCCTGGTAACTGGTAATAAATTAAAGTGGCTCTAAAGGCTCAAAGTTTCTACCTTCATGCATTCTGTGCATGAAGGTAAAAAAACCTTCTCTGGGCAGCATCCTCCCCAGCCCCCCCCCCCCCAATACTCATTTAAGCCCCCTCTTGATCCAGCAATGTGTACTGGAGTCTCAGCTATCCCAGGACTCCCTCTCCTCATTGGCTGAGACAGAAGCGAGAGCCACTTGCCAATCAATCATAGCCAGTGAGCCAATGAGAAGAAAAAGGGGGTGGGGCCAAGCCACGGCTCCATGTGTGAATGCATACATGAAGCAGTGGGTGCCACCATAGCAAGCTGCTGCTGTGGGGGCACCTGACAGAAGGGAGAGGCCAGTAGCACCGGTGGGGACCCAAGAAGAGGAGGATCTGGGCTGCTCTGTGCAAAACCACTGCACACAGCAGGTAAGTATAGACATGTTTGTTATTTAAAAAATAAATAAGCCTATAGAATCACTTTCATTTTTTATTTCCTAAATTTTTTTATTTTTTACTCCATATTTATATGCTGACCAAGCTGTCTTGCATGTGTGACAGCAACAGGCGCTGGGATGGGGCAAACAATGATACAGGTCCGTGTCCTCTCCATTTATGGACAGTCTGTCAGTTTACACCCGACTGCCCTCCGATCCAATCCACTAGATGGAAGGGGAACAGAACCCCTTCCATTTGTTTTTAGCAGGTCAGAGCAGATTGGAGGTAGGCGGGTGTAGACGGTGTACAGGACGCCAAGGATGGGTCCTGGATGGGTGGAATGTGGCAGCAATATTTGGGTTATGGTCCTTTAAGGGAAAAAAAGGTGTGTGTACTTGAGTCTCACCCGTCATTGGTGAGGTATTTGGGGGTAGTCATGTAAAGGAGAGGGCTGACTCGCAATTCTCTTGGTATTAGCAGAGACGTATTCGGGAACCTGGAATTTTGGAGGTTTGGAGCGACATTCGGGTGGGAAAAGAATCTCCACTCCTGACTACGGGGACTCCAGTCCCTACAGGGTTAAGCAGCCACCAGGAAGCAGAACAGAAAACAGGAAACTCTGAATATCAGGAGTGGGGAGTAGGAGTTTTGAGAGAGACCTGTTGAAGTGCTGCACGAGTGCTGAGAGCTACCAAACAACCAGAGTTGGACTGTGCTAACCTTGGGGTAAATCCCATCTATGAACTTTGTTTCCTTTATGCTGTTTGTGCTGAGGATAAGCAGACTTTTCTGTTATATTTTCTGGAGTTGAGTGAATTCCTTGTTGCTGCTTTGCTTGCATTTAAAGATTCATAAACACTTTTTTATGTTTAATCTCCCTAACGGTCTGATTATGTCAGTATTTCTGTGCTCAAAGCGGTTTCAATTGAAATGTTATTTTTTTATTGTAGGCCTGTAATTCTTAGGAATAACTCACTGAAATCTGTTGGGTATGATAAAATTTGAAACACGAAATCATAAATTATAATATAATATATAATCATAAAAAATAATAATATAATAATAAATTTAGTTCAATAATGTAATCAAACCAAAAACACTGGAATTTGAAATAGAGTGCCAAGTTCACACATCACTGAGCTCAGTCGCAAAATCGTTTTCAGTCTCTGATGACAAATTTCCCCATGAATCATTATCACTCAATTCTGCAAGTGGTTCTAATTTACTATCTCTGTTTTCTAGCTGGTCTAAAACTGCTTTTGACCTAAAGGGATGCTTTCTGGATGCCATGGATGTTTCTCAGTTTCCAGGCACAAAGAATGGTAAAAATGCAGGCAGGGCACAGGACAAAGCACTAGGGATAAAATGTATGTGAAATTGTTTGATACACTAATGTAATACTATCAGATTTTAGTGTATTGAGGGAAGGTCAAATTTTAAAATTTTTGAAATTCCCGCCGGTTCCGTGTCCCATACGTCTCGATGCTCGCAGGGAACGGAACCCAGAAGACGGATGCTGGCATCGGCCGGGGACGCTGCAGGGGGGACATTGTGGGACCGCAGGACAAAGTAAGTGCTCGAGGGATCGTAGAGCAACACTGCAGGGTAATCCCGAATGAATCCCCCATGCCTCTTATCAGTTTGGTTCCCCTTCTCTGCACTTTCTCCAGTTCTCCGATATCCTTTTTTTGAACTGGTGCCCAAAACTGAACTGTATATTCCAGATAAGGTCTTACTAATGATTTGTATAGGGGGAAAATTATGTCTCTATCTGTCTGTAGTCCTGTTTTAATACAGAAGAGGTTTTCGCTTGCTTTAGAAACTGCAGCTTGGCATTGCATGCCATTATTAAGCTTCTGATCTACCAAAATACCAAGATCCTTCTCCACCATTGATTCTCCCAGTTTAACTCCCCCTAGTATGTATGATGCATGCATATTTTTAGCCTCTAAGTGCATAACCTTACATTTATCAACATTAAACCTCATTTGCCACATAGTTGCTCAATTAAACAGAGCATTGAGGTCAGCTTGTAAGCTGGAGACATCCTGTAAGGGCGTTTTTCGCCTGCATAGCTAGCGATGTCATCCGCAAAGACTGAATTGTTACTTTTAATCCGTGACTATATATCATTTATAAATATATTATAAAGTAAGGGTCCCAACACTGAACCTTGGGGTACATGCACTCCTTGCTTCCCCTCACTGGCTATGGGCAGCTGGCAAGTGAGGCAAACTTAAACTTCCACTCTGTGCCCAAAATGTCAAACCTTGAAATTATGTGCCCCCATGACACAGTGAAAAACTTATAAAACCCTATATTTTTTCATAGGCGACGCTTTAAAAACTCCTACAGATGCTCTGCTGCTACAGTTCTTGCTCTCACACAAATTATGCTATTACATAGGGGACCAATAACCCCCTATGTGACAGCATATAGGTGATAGGTTCTCTTGATATTGGGGGTCTGTTAGACCCTAGATGTCTCTCCTGTACACCACTGAAGTTGATGGAGCACTTCACCAGCCACTGATCCAAGTGATTGACAATATCATTCAGGAAATGACGTCATATATGCCACTTCCTGATCTGTGCACAGGAGGGAGGCTCAGCAGATGGATGTCAGTTGAGCTCCTGCCACTCTTCCCAGTGACACCCACCATACCTGCACTTGGACCGCAGGTGGGACAGCTCGGTAAGCATGGCAGGGGTGGAACATGTGGAGCGGGGCAGCACATTGGGGCAGTTGTGGAAGTGATCAGCTGCTTAACAGCAGCTTGTATCACTTCCACATTGACAGCAGACAACTGGCTTTACAAATGTACACACACTCCCGGCTGTTTTAGTGGCTGGGAGTGTGTTAAAAATACATGTTTGTAGCACAGTTAAAGTCCAAATCCCCCATCCTGGCACCCTAAAGCTGGGTACAAATGGTCTGAGTATAGGCTGGTTCAGAAGGATTCAAGGATTGTAGGAAAGAGAAAAGAGACTGGATTATGAAGAACCAATACAAGCAAGTCAGGGGTGCTGTAAATAAAGCCGTGACTTAGGGAAAGTTACATCTGTTTTTCTGAGCAACTGGGATCTACACTTTCATTGAAAGTACTAAACCACCCTACCTTGCCTAATTAAAAGAAAGCCTGCATAAAACTAATGCAACCACCCTGTCTAAGGACTAGAAAGCTACAGTATGTGAAATTAGTGTTTTGGGGTTTAGGTACACTATAGAAATACTTAATTTAAAAAAATGAAGAAATGTTGGTGGAGTACTAGATCAGGATAATTAAAGTGTTTCTAAACCCACAACAAGTACAATCAGTCTGTATATGCAGTAAAGCATGCTTGTTATACTCACTGTGGAACCTAAGGGGATCCTCTGCATTGTGTAAAAAGAATGTTTGATCCTGTCTTCTCTGATCCTCCCCTTCTACTGTCCCCAATTCATCTGCTAAAAGTACAGAGCTCTTGGAGTCACTCTGCACATGATCGGTTTAGTGTGCATGGCTAGAGAGGTTTTTTTTTTTCTTTGGAAGGGTGAATGTGATCAGCACAGGGCCAATCAGCACTGTCCAGACAGAGGGTAAGGGGTTATGCAGCCTCATAGGACAGTTAGAACAGAATTAAAATTCCTCCTACAAGCTTTAACCAGTGCTCAGCTGGACACTGATAGACGTCACAAGACTGCTATATACTGCTGATGAGAAAAGGTATTTAGCAGTTTATATTTACTACAATAATTGCATTTCTATGTCGTTTGTACTGTGGGAGAGCAGATATAGTGAATGCAGGGGTCATGGGTTTAGTAACGCTTTTAAGAGGAAGAACCCAGAATAATAGTAGTAAACCTGGTTTAATGAAGAGAGTGCCAGACTTTTGGTTGACAATCCAATTCAGTTTTGTCACTAGAGTAAAAACAATTGGCAACACTCTTTTGGGGGCGTTACTGATTTTCCTTCATCAGGGTTTGTGCAGGTTAGGGTTAGGAGAAAGCTGGATTTTGCAAAGTTTCTGAGGAAAAACTGACAGAGTGACAGCTGAGGTTCCAGGGGCAGCAATGAGTCAGTTTTTCCTCCACAAACTTCATAAATAACCAGCGTGGGAATAATTCCCATTTAATATCATGTAGCAACAGCCCTGAAGAAGGGAGAGCCCTTTCTTTTGAAATGCTTTGGCTTGATGTACTTGTTGCTATTCTCAATAAACATCTCTTAATCTACCATTAAACTTGCATTTTTCTGGACATCGGGTGCTACCTCGATCCTATTATTACAAGTATACGTGTGGAAACAACCGGCTGTACCAGAAAGGTAGCAAACCTAACCCTAAGAGGGTTTACCACCAGTATCCTCCATTGGGAACAACCTACTACTCACCCACACAACCACCCACCCATGACCAGTGACTGATCCAGTCAGTCCAGTGTGGTCTTCAGCACAAGCAAGATACTTCAAATCTGTCATGGAAGATTGAATCCAATCAAATGATATATCAAGCAAAAAAAGAAGCACAGACCAAAGGAAATAGAAACAACACCTATATATGTGGAGATCTCTGAAATGTGGCTGCACTGCATACCAAAAAAACACAAAGGTAAGAAAAGATGATCAGTGCCCTGATGATCAATGTAGCCCCATCAGTTCCACCTGTCAGTGCACATCAATGCCACATATCAGTGCCTACCAGTGCACAACAATTCCATATATCAGTGCCCATCTGAGTTACCTTTCAGTGCCGCCTATCAGTGCCAGTCAGTGCTGCCTATCAGTGCAACCCATCAGTGCCATATATGAGTACTGCCTTTCAGTGCCCATCAGTGATGTCTGTCAATGCCCACCAGTGATGCTTTTCAATGCCTCGTCAGTGCTGCCTATCAGTGCCCATCACTGAAGCCTCATTAACGCACATCAGTGAAGGAGAAAAGTTACTCATTTACAAAAAATTTTAACAGAAACTAAGAAAAAAACTTTTTTTTCATAATTTTCAGTTATTTTTGTTTTGTTTAATGAAACAAAAAATAAAAAAACTCAGTGGTGATTAAATACCACCAAAAGAAAGCTCTATCTGTTAAAAAAAAATTATAAAAATTTCACGTGGGTACAGTGTTGCATGATTGTGCAGTTGTCATTCAAAGTGTGACAGCGCTGAAAGCTAAAAATTGGCCTGGGCATGAAGGGGGTGAAAGTGCCCGGTATGCAAGTGGTTAAAAAAAAAAAACTGAATTGGCCTGTATCTTTTTTCAACCATAAACTGACTTGCAGTATTGCTTCTGTATAATTTTAAATGTGGGTGATGCTATCAAGATTTGAAATAGGTGAAGGAATTGAGACAGGACATTCATCATAGCCTCCCTAGCGGTCTGATTATGTCAGTATTTCTGTACTCAAAGCAGTACATTTTTTTGCATGGAAATATGTATTTTTTTTTATTGTAGGCCTGTAATATTTAGGAATAACTCACTATAATCTGTCCGAGCAAGAGTCTAGTAAACATCCCGGGTATGTTAAAATTTGAAACACGAAATCATAAATTATAATTTAAGAAATAATCATAAAAAATAATATAATAATAATAAATGTAATTCAATAATATAATCAAACCAAAAACACTGAAATTTGAAATATAGCGCCAAGTTCGCACATCACTGAGCAAAGTCGCAAAGTGTCTGATGACGAATTTCCCCATGAATCATTATCACTCAATTCTGCAAGTGGTTCTAATTTACTATCGCTGTTTTCTAGCTGGTCTAAAACCGCTTTTGACCTAAAGGGACGCTTTTTGGACGCCATGGACATTTCTCAGTTTCTAGGCAGAAAGAACAGTAAAAATGCAGGCAGGGCACAGGACAAAGCACTAGGAACAAAATGTATGTAAAATGCTTTGATACAGTAATGTTATACTATGTAATTTTAGTGTACTTAGTGAATGTCTCTTTTTCACATTTTTAAATTTTCCGCCGTTCCTTCCCCATACGTCCTGACGTCGCAGGGAACGGAACCCAGAAGACAGATGCCGGCATCGGCCGGAGGACATTGCAGTGGACACTGCAGGAGGGACATCGTGGGAGCGCAGGACAAAGTAAGTGAAGAAGAGATCCCGGAGCAGTTCTTCAAGGTATTCCCGAGTGAAGCTCAGGGTTACCACTTGTGGTGCTGAAACTTTACCCGAGCTACACTCGGGAATACCTCCAGGGAGGTTAAGGGAATTAATTCTACCAAACCAAGATATTCCACGATGATACTTATAACCTTTTAATGGTTCATACCAGATTTTTTTTTTACTGTTGTAAAGCTGCAACTTCTTCAGATCTCAGTACAGTAGCAGTGTTGGCCAAATCCTTGACAACTCTTTGTTTCAATACTTCTTGTTGGTCCTTTTTTTTTTTCAGTCAGTGCATAACAGAAGTATATTGTACTTATCTTTCATTTTTAAGAGGGGTTCTTGAGAAAGAATGTGTAGATGTTTTCCTAAAATATTTCTGAGGTTTATATTTGCTACTTTTTTTGTTTGTAAACCATTTTTATCAATATTCTCATATAGGTAGGGAAAAAAAGCAAAATTAATAATCATAAACATTTTCATACACAGAAAAAAATCAATGTACATATTTGTACTGTATATTTATATAAAACAACTTCCTCTAATTTTTACGTGCTCTTTTTTAAAATTGCTATAACTTTCTTAGCTGAAAAACATATAGTAATAGCATATACAAATCCTGTACATTAATGCATACACCAAAAAAGAATATAAAAAAAAGGAAGAAGGGGAGAACACTTACATTGCTTTTTCATAAGAATTGTTCATTAGCAATACTTAATATCCATTCTTTAACTCAGAATAAATAAAATTGAAAACGAATCAAAACAGGTCATAAGCCTAATTCCATGTGTCCATATATAAAACCCACTGGCTCCATTTGACCCTAAACTCCTCATGTCTATCCTGTTGTTGCGCAGTCATTTGTCTGTAGCCCTGATAAAACTGCATCATTTGACCTCCAAAACAGTTTTAACATGTATTTGATTTTTTTTTCTAGTGCTCTATATCTGTCATATCTAAGTCTATGCGCAGCCTTAAACTCTTCAGGCTTAGTGACCACCCTCAAAAACTACTATAAGGATCACTTTTTTTGTATTTCATCTGTTGCTTTTGGTTGACTAATACCAACATCTTTGTATAATGCTGTTTTCTATAAGTATTAGGCTGCATAGACAAGGATGCAATCACCAATGCTAGTTGACTGCTGAAATAAAAAAAATAGTAATTGTAATGGGACCATGTGTAGTGTGCATTAACTGTTTTTTGTACTGACTGGGGCAATCCAGGAAATGCCAGTGGTTAAACAGCATGGGGCCCACAAGGGTCCTTGTGTTTGAACCAGATTTGCCTAACCAGAACCCTGGATTTCCAAACAAACTACAACAGTTCCTTTAATGAGGAAAAGAAGAGAAATTAGCTATGACAAGTCAAGATGAGAGATGAGAAGACCTTCACCACACCACTAGCAGAAATAGCTCCAGTCCTCCTAATGAGGAGCTGTGCCAAAAGGTAGTCTTACTTTCTAAGGGGGAACACACACTCTGCTACCCAAAGCCTACAGGGTATTAAAATCCTCAGTTCCACTGCACAGCACTAGAGGGTACCCACTTTTTTGCCCTGGGGCTCCACTGACTTGGCCTTATATATACTTTCCACAACACTCATGAGTTGCAGACAGCTCTGTCTAGCAACCATAGAGCAGGACTAATTATGAAGGGGTTTTAATCCAGTGTACAAGGGTCCTGTGGGGACATCTAGTGTCTCCCTATGGAACTGCATCAGTGCTAACTACTGGTCCAGGGAATAGGGCCCTTTGTCCCACTAATCAATTACTGCACAAATTGTATTGGGCAAGACATACCACCTCTGTTGCTGGTTATTATTTATTTTCCAATTGTTTTATCCTACACAAGTTATAGCATCCGGTTATGATTCATTATTTATACCTTGTCATTATTTTATAACACTCACTTGTGTACTACATGTCAGGACAATAGGTAACAGTGAAACAGTTCAGATGTGCTAAATATTCAGATTGTTCAGTAATGAATAGCAGATACCATGAGCAGGTCTGTAGACAGAGAAGGCTTGCTGGTGCTTGTGATGCACTGCTGCAGATGTTAATAGAACATCATTAAGACTGTGGGGGAAATTTTCTAAAATTGGACCACTTGTGCATGGTGACCAATCATCTAGTTTCAGCTTGTACGGTTATGCTTTGGATATGAAAGATAAAAAACCAATTGGTTGCCATGCATAGCTGCTTCGGGTTATGGTTGCTCCAGTCTTAAATTTCCCCCTGTATGTAGCAGGAGCAGGTCAGAGCAGCAGTAACAGAGTCTGATAATAGGAGGGCCAGGCAGAAGTGTAGTCTAGACAAGCCAGGTCACACATGAAGTCCAAACGGTACCCAATCACTGCAAGGAAAAAGCAGGATCAGAACAAGTTGGGTCAATGTTCTGTGAGAGGGCAATGGGCATCCCTGCAGAGCTGACCTGCTGTCAGAAATTCTCTGCACAGCAGAATCAGCTGTGCGACTACACTAGCTACACTGGCTCCTGCTCCTCACATCCATCCCACTTATTTTCTAGGTCACATACAGACGCTCATGATATATGTGAGTGGCAGATTACAGGGAAAGCAGAGCACCAGAACAGGCAAGTAAGCCAATGGCCATTTTTTTAGAGAAGAGTAAAGGATAACTAAAAAAAAGATGCAATATACTGCAGGAGCAGATAAAAGGGGAACACTGGCAGCTGGGCACAGGGAACATGTTAGGATCTACTCTGGGTTATACATATTAGCAGCCACTGTCTAAAATCTGAACCAGCGAACACAAATGCTCCTGCGCTTGGGGATGGACTTGATGCAGGCTACAACCCCATTAAGAATGTCCTGGAACATGCACACCTTGCTGCCCTCAAATGGACCGGGGGAATCCAAATATACTGAATGAGGAAAGAACAAAGAGAGGGCACACAGGCCTAGTGCATTACCATAAAAAATGTTTAATAAGAAATAAAATAGGTGTTGTACTCACAAACGAGAATAAAGTCAAGACACATCATAAAAGAACAGCTGGGTCAACACCGCGCTGAGTAACAGTCCGCAATGGGGAGAGTAGACATCCAATAGGTTGACGCGTTTCAAGGACTTCACTCTTCCTCAGAGCCCTGTCTGAAATCTGCACTGTGTTCTGCCCTGTGAAGTCTGTTATGTATGGCCTTTCTAGGGTAGCTCCCTTAAGGTCCCGTTCACACTTGAGCAATGCTACTGCGTTGTGTTTTTTGCACTTTTTTAGCTTGTTTTTGGAGTGGCACCATTCATGGGCTTCCCTCCATTCCAAAAACCCATTAAAAGAAGCTCATGTACCAAATTTTGAAAATAAACCAAATGCATTTTGGGTTGTACATTTTGTCGCCAGAAAAGCACGCCACAGACTCACATCTGCTACCCTCTTTTGGACTACCGTTAGGAAATCATGACACTGCAAACTTGTGTGTTTTAGCGCGTTTTTCAAGTGCTTACAAAACCGTGGGCTGAAATGCTCTTTTCTGCCCGTATTACTTCTAAACCCAAGTATGAACAGGGCCTAAAAATAGGGTACTGTGTCCGTTGATCTTTGATTTTTCCCAGGTTGTACAGGTAGATCTCCACCACTCTAAGGTTGTCTACCCGTGGTCTACAGTGGATACTTGTGTCAATCCAGAGCACTAAGTTTCATTTCAGTCTGCTGCCTTGTTCCTCTGATATCTGTATGAGTCACTTTTGACAAGTTTTCTTGACATCAAGAGATAAAAAGGTGACAGCGGAGGGCCCTCCAGCACACAGCCTGTGATTGACAGCATCAGCTCTGCTCCTGTGTGCTGTGTGAAGGGGGTGTGTCCCTTCCCTCCAATCAGCTCTCAGCTCCCCTCACTAAGATCTGCAGAGTGCAACTTCAGCAACTTTAATGTAACTTTCTGATTTCTGAAAGCTTAGACAAGCTTTTAAACTCTGTACTTTAAAGGATGTAGAAGAGAGAGGACTGCAGACAGACAGGTACAACTTATGTAGGAGGATTTGTTTCATGTCTGTGTATCACGTGAGGCCAGTCACTTCAATAGGTTTAAAACCACTTTAAGATTCTTATATTCTTAATGAATTCGTTATTGTCTAACTTTTGTTGGACAAGAAATACCTCCCATATAGTGAGTTATTTATGGCAAAGTTTTTCAACAAACACACATATATTTTGTCTTTCAAATATAAAAGCAAAAAACATTTTTTCTGATAGTATTTAGTCATATTGTACCCAGCTTCCAACGATGTTTTGATGAACAACACACTTAGGGCTCCTTCACACAAGTCAATACTCTGTGTCTATGCAGCTTTTATTCAGCATTTTTAAAGCCTTATAATTGCCCTTCAATGCCTGCCATGAATATTACAATGGACTCCACTCTGTTTTGTTTACACAATGGCAGTAGCTTTGTGTTGTGTCATTTATCTCAGAATGCACTGGTAAATAATAGAAAACTAGGACAGAGCAGCTGTAGTCACTTCCTGTTTCAGATGCCGGGAGGCAGAGGCGGGCATTTCGGTTAAGTGGATGCTGTAATTGGCTGTCACAGCGGTCACATAATCGGAAAGCTCACGTTCGCAAGTCGTGATTGGGAGCTTTCTGTTACCCGCCAGTAATTGTGCCAGGAGCGCACAGGCGTACGCTCTCGGTACAGCATTGTTTACATTTTGGTATGCTCTCAGAGGTTAAGGGTCTATTTATGAATTTCAATTAGTAAAATGTGTAAACCTTTGATGAAAGTTGTGTAAATTTTGGGTGAAAACATTTATAAATAGACTCCTAAATCTTCCTAGACAGCCTGGTAAATAAAAAAAAAAAATGTCATATGTCATAGCTGTCAGTTTTGGGCATATGCCAATCATTTAAAATATGTACTCATCACCATATACAGGTGTGGCAATGAATGGGCCTCATCCGACAGTAAAAACAATTCAGAGCAAATGTTGATGCCTGGGAAAATTGTAGTCAGTGGTAAATGATGCTTATGGTATTGTGATAGACAGGATAAGGGAACACTTCAGGGTGTTAAGGAAGAGACCATTGAGGAGATGAGTAGTGTTTAATATAGGTTCCTGCAATGTATCACCAAAAAGAAGAAATTATCAATGGTAAAGCTGCCTAAAGTAGGTTGGGAAGGGAGTGGAAAATATATCAACAACATCTTCTAATAGAAGGTAAGTTTATATTTAACTCTGGTGGGTGATGAGTGGAATCTTCTCTTTTGAAGAGTCCTGTGCGTTGTTACTGTCTGGCACTTCTGGGTGTGTTGCATAGTGTGTCCCCCATTATTCTCTGTGGTTCTTCCTGCCCAGTCTACTTACTATAGGGCACAATAGTGATGTAGGATTTGGCAGAAGGAATCACAGAGACCAAGGTAGACATGCTATGCGACACACGTGGAAGTGTTAGATAGTAGCAGTGCACAGGGCTCTTCAAGAGAGTAAAGATTTAGGCTCCATGCTCACTGCCTTAAAAAAATGCTGCTCCTAGATGACTTTAGTGTTTTTCCTGTATAATCAACTAATTTTATCCTCTGTATCCATGCACATTAGGTACTCTAGAGGCATGTTTTAGCTCAGTGTTTAGAGGAAGAAAAAAAACACCCTTCTGTTTTACGTTTTTGAGCACGTTTTTCTCCTAAACGCTATTACAAAAAAATGCTCAAAATAAGCACTAGGCATGGAACCTTAATATACAAGCCGGAGAGGTAAGTATGAACCTCCTTTTTTACGGGCTATTGTTTTTGGAACATTTTCCCCTCACTGACACGGTCACCTTAAAAATGCAGACAGGAGGTTATATTTAAAAATAAATGAAGGTAAACATGTACAGGCATAAATGAATTAAGGCTTTGACCATCTAAAGGTAAATGAATGTACAGAGGTGTCAACGACTGTTCATAAAAAGTTGGGCATGTTGGTCATCATCTTAATGTACAACTAAAAGCAAAACCGTTTTTTTGTTTTGGACAGAGTGGGGAGGGATTTGAACACCTGTCAGTTTTTATTGCTGCCTGTGCCCCTCTCTATTTGTCCTGTTTACAATTATCATTAAAAGTGAAGAAAGTAAAAGAAATTCTAAAATTTTGGGTTTTCACCAGAAAAGTAACAGAGGGGAAATCTTCCAATGGGGATACTAGTTCTGGTGACCTGGGGGTCCCCTAGGGATTCCCTTAATTTGCAGGGATTTCCCCTCACTTCCCCATACCCAAAGGTATGGGACAGGAAGTGAAGGGAATTCTCCTTAACGGGTCCCATATGGCAATGAATAAACCAACAAGGGTTCTGGCCTTCCCTTACTCTATTCACAATGAAAAAAAAGTTTTGCCTGTAGTTCTACTTTAATAGAAGCTTTATAATGAATGTAGGTACTTTAAATCCTGACTGCAGTTTCGGCATTAATCCCAATTCAGATCTCTACTCCCTAAAAATAAATGTCTGTACCTTTTCCATGGATCTTCAGTACAGTTGCATGACACTGTGTCTACTTTATCTGCTTCAGTGATGGGTGGGTCTTTGAATGCTGCAGAGAGCCCTCTATCGCATTTCCCTGTGATCTCAAACTGGAATTTTTTTATTTTTTTACTTTAAAAGAACACTGGAGCTCTGCCTTAAGAGCAAATGGTAGCATGTTAGCTTTCTCCTACAACCATAAAAGATGGAGAGAATACACCTAAGAGCTACAAGAGCTCTATCCTGACCTTGGGGAAACATTGCCAGGACACAATGAACCAGGATGCTACAACAGATTCTAGGCCAGGAAAGCAGAAGAAACTGTTAGAAGATCGTAAGTGTCTTAAAGGAGCACTCTAGGTCTTGTAAAATGTAACAATGTCAGGAGAGTTTGCTCATAGGCTTCCCTGGCTTTGATGATAGAAGAGTAGATAAAATAAAAAAATATATAAAGCTGTCTGCTGTTCCAGTGAATTAAATAAAAAAAAAATCTCTATTTTGTGGCTTAGAAAAAAATAGGATTGTAAAAAATGTAACATAGTTTACTTTATTTCAATGCCTAAAGAAAGAAACGTATCTATTTGACAGCAACCAGAATTGTCAGAGGAACAGTGTCATCCCCTTTTTATTTTAGATAAATATTATAAAGTTTCCTAAATCTTTGTTTCAACCTTTGGTAGCCCTGCTACCTGGTCTTCAAGGTTGCACCCCCAGTTAGGAGACTAGAGAAGAGGCTCACCAGAGTGGCAATAATTTATTTTTCAATGATTTAAAGTGTACCTATAACCAAACATTTTTCATGTTAGTTTTGGATAAAATAAGAGAATGGTTATATTTTCTTGATCCTGCCACAAATAGAGCTTGAAAGGAAATGCTGTTGCCTGTCCTGTTTGAAAATTTTCTATGCCTTGGAGGCAACAGAAAATGAGATGAAGCCTTTGCAAAGTTTTCAATGGAACTGAAGTTTCATTGCGCAAATTTCTCATGACCTCCTGGTGACAATGGTTATCAAGACAGACAGAGATGGTGCATTCCTTTAGCAGGGATGTAGAAATAAAAATCTGATGGGATGTAACAGCCTGTAACAAAAAACTTACAATGAAAAGTTTTGGCTTCAGATACACCTTAAAATATTTGTCAGTCTGTGTTTGCAAATAAGCAAGATGGAAAATTTGGGAATCCCCAAACTCTATGGTTATCCAAGATTGTTGGTATTTGCAGAAAGTATTGAATTGCGACTTTTACTTTTTCTCTTGTGCTTTCTTGGTATTGCTGCCTTAGTGTTTAGTCCAGCATTATGCTGTTCCCTACTAATGTGTTTTTCAGTTTTGTATTAAGACAAAAAGTGCATTCTGTCCACTGGCAGTTTGAACCATTTTAAAAGCAGAAAATCTTCAATGTATTATCAAAGTCAGATACGTGCTATTTAGAGGGTGTATTTGTTTTACTGCTAGACTATTCTTGGACACTGAAAGTGCTTGCAGTTTAAGTGTATGCCATGGGTAGGGAGGACGGGGAGAGGAATCTATTTCTGTATATGTGATATCATGGTGGATGTCACATACAGTAGCTATGAAAGATCATAGGAACTTGCAGCTGTGAAGTGAACTAGGTTATACAGACTTTCAAAAATTAGGATTACAAATGTGACAGGGTACATAAAAGTGTTATAAGTCTATAAAAAGACTTTTGTTCAAACTCTTATGAAGTCTGAACTCATAGGGCAGACTGGCTAGGAGGAGTTTTGTTAGACCACCCACTCACCATTTATGGGTGGTTAACAGACCACATGGTGCCCAGCTGATGGTACTTATGGAGACTAGGTCACGTGTATCATTTTTGACCAGGGACAGCAGGCTGGACGGAGGAAGCAAGAAGCTTGAAGAGGGGATTCCTGGCTAGATCTCCCAAATACATACCACTGCAATTAAGGTTAAAGAAGCTATTACCTGCTGGCCAGGGGCTGCAGGAGCCATTAAGAACAAACCAAGCAAACTTGCAGAGTAACATAGAAGTGAGCCAAGTTAAAGGGAGAAAGCAAAGATGACTGCCATTGATCCGCATCTGCAGTATACCAACTCGTACAATGAAGAAGATTACATGCAACAGGAAGATGACTGGGATAGGGACCTACTCTTAGACCCTGCATGGGAAAAGCAGCAGAGAAAGGTAACATAAGATGTCCTATCATTCTATAAACCTGTTTAAAATATATTATATATAAGTTGAATATCCAAAAAACACTTTGGCTGCTTGGGCCACAACTGAACCTTTCTAAGCAAGAAAATCCATCGTAACCATTGAATTGGGATTGCAAAGAGGAACAAAAGCTTTTATATTTAACCCAGCACTAAAGAATATTTCAGAATGACTGTTCTGTCTGCTCAACAGTTGTATCAGCTGGAGGCTGAACAGGTGCCTACAACACATCCCCCCAACCCCACACATTGCAGCTCTCCCCCCTGTCCTTAGCCTGGCTCAGGATGTTCCTCTGATGCTTTTTTTGGAAGGAGTGGGCTCAGCAAGAGTGACAGATTGTTTTTCAGTATCAGTCCAGCCCATTTGTTGGTTGGAGAGCTGCAAGGTGATCCTTACAAGGGAGGGGACAGAAGGGTGGGAGAAGGGAGCTCTGCATCTGTGGCTTAGTGAGCAGCTGGTCCCTTGTAATAACTCTGGGAGGGATAATGCCTTATAGGCTGGAGACATTTTCAGCAGAAGGTGTCATCACAATGTGAAATGTATGAGAAGGGTGATCAGGTGGCATAGCAGAGACTTTATGGTTGGGTTATGACTTCAACATACAGATATAGAGACAAGGATAGTTATCAAATCTCTGGTGACATCAGCCAGGACACTTTATCTGCATGTGTCATAAATGTTTGGGATAGCACAAAACAGAGACTTTTATGTCAAAGGTGGGACGTCTTCCAGTTTTTCACAGACCAGTTCAATAAACAATATTTTACACAGAAGTCAGTAATTCAATTGTACTTGAGAACATTTTGAACAACTTCAAATTGTTTTGAGTTTTAGGGCAAATTTCCTATTGTTAAAGTCAATGCATTTGACTAGTCTTGCCATGGTTGATGTCAGTGAGAAGAAAATGTAATCATGCACTGAAGTGGGTTTTTAATCAAATGACAAAGGCTCTGTAGTGTTATATTCCATGTAACTGAATCAATCAAGTTGCTCTCAATTTACATGCATTGGAAGGTGACCCGCTGTCTCAAACTTAAGGACATGTTAAAGTAGCACTTTAGCTTATAGTAGACATTACCATTTGTAATGTGCTGTACAATTCAAAAATACCTTATTGCCATCACTTAAAAACTTATTTATTAAAAGGATGTTTGATGTTTTAAACTATAACTACATTTAAGTTAGTTTCTAGCAAAGTTAAGATCATTTTTAAGTAGAATCGTAATTTAACAAACTTTCAAACATTTCAGTTAGTACAAAAGTACATGGTACTGAATATTAATAGAATGTTGAATTGTGTAGGAAATAGTCAGGTACACTTATTGTATCAGTCTAACCAAAACTTTTTTAAAACACTGCAGTTTTTTTTGGTTTTTTTTTGCATTAAATCATGTAAAGGATTTGTTTAACTTTTGGAGACTCCTGCAGTGAGGTTTCTGCACTTGACATGGCATGTCTGCACACCTACTGTATGCTTCCTATATTAAAATACTATTGTATTATAGAGGATACAACAAGACGTTTCATATTGACAGTAGCATATCTACATAATGCACTAAACATGGAAATAGTTCAAAATAAATAATAAATAAATAATCTCTCTCTCTCTCTCATCAATTTTATCACAATCAGTAACGTCATTCATATGCCAATCTTGGGAAAGTTAGACATCAGTGAAAATGTGCCAATGCTGCAACGGCTATGCTGCTTGCAATGTAGAACTAAGGTTAACATGCCAGACCATCCAAAAGAGATATTTGGGAATCTAGTGGTGAGTCCTTTCCACCACAGTTTCTAGTTCTGTTCCCTCCCACCTTCATTTTATAGCATTTGGGTTATTCCTGTTCACTAGAGGTATATTTACCCCTGCTGTTGCATTTTTCATAAGATAAAATAAGTGGAAGATCTTGCCACCAAAGCCCTTAGAAGACATAATAAACTGTCAAAAGGTGTAATTCTCCTACATAACCCAAAAAATGGAAATATCAGTTTTAGGTGGACTTGCCTGTTGCGTTTTTGTATTTCAATGCTTTTTGTAATCATATTTATTTCTTAGGCCAGCATCCAAAACTGTCTATTAATACATTTAAAAAATTATAGCAAGGTTGATTTACTGCAAAAAAAAGTTGTATTATGCTCTGTGTATAAATATATATATGTGTACTGATTATAGTCTTACTATATTGTCTGTGCAATGCAATAGTAGGCTCCTCCAGGACCCTGCATATATCAATAGTTATCTTTCACAGTCTCCTGTGAAACCTGGGGTTTTCTCTCTTTAGCTTGGAAGCTGGAAGCAGAAGAGTGTATGTGAAAGTAGTGGCCTTCTTGCTGAGGTCTGTATTTGCATTAGATATTTCCCAAGGTGTAAGACTCCCTGGGTGCTCTAGAACATAACACATGATATGTGCACAGAGTTGGAGGTGCTTGCTATTACTTTCAAAAGGTAATTTACTGAGAGTTGAGTATCTGTGTTTTGAAGGAGAAACTCCACCTAAACATTCTCCGAAACACAAAGGCCTTATCCTGAGCACTTCTATATCCAGTCAATCTCCACCCATTCTACTTGGGTGTCGAAAATGTCCCATCAACTTAGGCTATGTTCACATTTATTTTTTTTGCTGGAACATGTACAAAATCATGTACATCCTTGCAATACACAAAAAAATGCATCCCTGTTCGGAGACACAGTAGTGCCAATAAGTCTTAATGACAACATGCACTTTAACAAAGAGTGCCTGCTCTAAACGTGACATACAAAATTGCGAGCACACAGTGGCACCTGCATAGGTGTGAATGGAGCCCTAAAGTATATCTAAGGCCAAAACTTTGTCTTTATTGTTTATTAAAGGATACAGGGTGAGAAGGAATTCAGAGACAACTGATTATATTGCTGTCTACAGGAGAAATGGACAAAAAACTGTTATTCAGCCAGTTATAACCCTTCCCACTCCCATCGTTCCTACGTTTCTCCCTTGTGTTCTAGAAGAATGGATGTATTTTCTCCTTAGGGAAAATAAACCCATGTTACTTAACGTTTTTTCTTTTTTTTATCAAGATATTTATTCTTCAATCGTCTGATCCTAGGCACTGCCATGGAGGCTGTACCTGGACCCCACCCTAATGAAGATGGAGGGCCTTACTGTAATGTAGCCTTTGGACTCTGGGCTCTGCTTATGGCACTCTTCAGGCGCCTAGTGTCCTGTGCAAGTTAGCCACTGATCATTTTACAGGTCCAGAGCTGTGATACACCTGCTGGTGTTATCTTTTCCTTAAAGACTCCCTTGGAAGAATGCCTACCTGATGTTCAAATACTTATGGAATGTTACATGCTTCCCTGAGTCCTGTATTGACATTCTCCAGTACCTGCAGAAAGTTATTGGGGCTTGTTCCACTTTTTGGAATTTGGTATGAGTTGTTCATTTCCTACATCTCCCCTTGTGGGTTAACTCTCTGGAGATTAGTGCTGTGACACTTTTTTATGTATTGAAGATGATCTTTGGCAGTATGGCTGCAATTTTTCAGTCCTCTGTTAGGTTTATTGCATCACTTTCAAGGTACAGGCACCCAGCCTGTTCTAATTTGTGGCTGTCAGGTACATGCACAGTGGATTTTGTTTGCAGAAACTTAGGCCGATGTCACAATCATTCAGCCTGCTCTGACTCAGAGCTATCATGCATCTGCTCACTGCTCTATTTGTATGTGCCACTTAAGCCTTTTACCCTATGCTGTGTTGCATTGCCAATATACTGCCTTCCTTCTCCTCAGCGTAGGATACCTCACCATCACAGCACTCACAGAAAGAGCCTCCAAAACAGTTCTTCTTGCTGCAGTTTACAATGACTCAGTCACAGATGGCCATTAGACCTTCTCTGTTAAATCATAAGTTAAAGGGAAGTGGTCCTGTGGGTCTTTGTAGTTCATGATCCATCCACTGCTTCAGTCCATGAGCATCTCAGAATCTTCTCTTATTGTATCAGGTGTGGCTTTCTCATCTGCATTATCCAGAGAGGAATTTTCTGCAACTTTGTCAGATAATATTACGAAAATCGCTATCATGATAGCTGAGAACGCAGAACGCAGGGGAAGTATGTGTAATTCTACACCTTCTCCTCCTGAGTCTGTCTCAGATTTGCCTGCAGCTTCTTCTCCACCTTCAGCTGGGGATGATGAAGAATGTAACTTATCCTTTCTGGATGATTTTGTGCCTGAGGAAGTTCAGCATGTTGACATAACTCTTAGCCTTAAAGATACCATTTTGTTTCTTACTTATGAGGTGCATACATGTTTGAGCATAGGCCAACCTGTGCATGAATTCTCTAAGTTTACCAGTCTGAGCTTCCTTAAGTGTCCTCAACCTGTCAAAACTTTCCCGGTAAACTTGTTACTGAAAACTGTTTTGTATGATAACTAGTCTACTCCTGACAGGTTATTTACACCTCCTAGGCATTTTGATGAACAATACCCTATTGAAGAGGCATTTATTAAGTGAGCTGTTCTCATTGTGATCTTAACATTCCTTGCCTAAATAAACCACTGACCATGGAGAACATCCCAGTGTATAAGGATCCAGTGAACAAGAAACTGAAAACCCTTTCCAAGTTCTTGCTTTTACCA
The DNA here is from genome assembly GCF_062004578.1 of Staurois parvus. Classification (NCBI taxonomy): domain Eukaryota; kingdom Metazoa; phylum Chordata; class Amphibia; order Anura; family Ranidae; genus Staurois; species Staurois parvus. The sequence goes on along the minus strand of NW_028318712.1, from coordinate 369,933 downwards.
ACAGGCCTTGGTTTGCTATCTGCCATTGTTGTCATGTCTGTTTGCCAGACCTTGGGGCTATGGACCAAAGGAATGACCAATGCACCTGGGTCGATTCTAGCTGATCCTTCAGTTTTAAAACAATTAGAACTCATGCCTGCTGCCCTTCACTACTGTGTTTATGCACTTGTGGATATCATATGTCTCATATTCAGAATAAGTCTCCTGTGCCTACATATGCATCACAAACCTTGGACTTCCAAATCTGCAAGCAAGTCCTTCTCACAATGAGGGGAGGCCCCCAAGTCTCAAAGTGGAGGAACATCTGTTAGCCTTTCCGACTATGTGAAATGAAAGCATCCCCAATGCATGAGTGGGGGAGGTGGTGTCTAGGAGCAATAAGATTGAATTCAGTCTCTGCCTCACTTTACATTGTCCAACTTGCCAATATCTCTGCACAGACTAATAGACCTCCACGCTGCTGTGGCACAATTGCTCTCTCAAGGAGTCAGTGCTATTTTTCCAGAAAAGGAAAGGATTCAGTGTTTCTATGCCAACTTATTCATAGTCAAATGAGGTATATTCCCCATTCTGGATCTTAAAGCACTCAATGTCTTCATACAAGTGCATAAATTCTGCATGTAATTCATCATCAAGGATGTCTACTTACATGTCCCCATCTTTCAGGCTCATCAAAGATACCCATGTTTTACTGTGAACACACAATGCTACCAGTTTCTTGCCCTTTCTTTTGGTCTGTCCACTGCATCTTGAGTTTTTACTATGGTGCTAGCAGCTATGCTTGCTGTGCTGCATTTGTAAGGCATTCCTGTCATTGGATATCTGGACAACCTCATGCTGAGAGAACAGTCAGCTCAGACCCTCTCACTCAATGTCCAAAAGAATGTTCAGCCATAAAAAAAGTTTGATTGGATCCTGATATTGAAGAAATAAATGCTGGAACTGACTCATAGCTTAGAGTATCTACAATAGGTCTCTTTCTAGATACTGCTCAGGGTTTTTTCTTTTGCAAGACAAACTCCGAACTCCTGGACTTTGCAGTCAGGAAACATCCAACTCTCTGCATTTGCATGAAGGTTCTGGGTGTAATGGTGGTCTTCTTGAGGCAGCCTTTGAAAAGGATGTTGCTGGTAAATGTTCACCTGTACTCCGTCAAATCTCAACCTGGCTTTAAAATCTTTTGAGCCTTTTAGATAGAGATATTCCTATGTCAACACTTACTTTTTATACCATCACGCCTGTTAGGTGAATTTTTAAGTCTCCTGTAGAGAACCATTTTTTGTTTTACATAAAGATAAAGTCTTGAGACCCGTGGCCTCTTTTATTTTTTCCTGCCTTCACCTTAACTAGGGCATCGTACTTCACTCTTTCTGTCTTGCTGCAGTTAATCCCAAGGAATTTGCCTTCTATTGTTTGTTACATAGTTACATAGTTAGTCTGGATGAAAAAAGACAAAACTTTGTCCAATTTAACCATTAAAAAAACAACAAAACAAAACAAAAAAAACAAGTTATCCTATACCCACAGTTTGGATGTAGTATAAGCTGTTTCAGCCTTTCTCTCAGCCATGTCTTCTTTACTGAGCGACCCATCATCATTCCTGAGGGCCCCAGTAAGTCAGTAAGTAACAGACTGCCTCTTGTTCCACCATTTCCTAGGCTTAGGCAGCGCAACATTCAAGCATATAGGCTTAAAGTGGTCCTAAAGCCTTAAGGTTTTTCACCTTAATACATTCTATGCATTAAGCTGAAAACTCTTGTGTACTGCACAATCCCCCCCAGCCCCCTTATTCTTACCTAAGCCCGATCTGATCCTGCGATGTGCATGAAAGCAGCGGCTCTCACCACTGTCTCCCTCCTCCCTGGGGAAAGTGACAGCAGTGGGAGCCATTGGCTCCTGCTGCTGTCAATCAAATGCTGTGCTGAGGCCAGGGGGGCAGGGCAGAGCCACCCGCTCTGTGTCAATGGACGCAGAAAGGGCAGCTCAGGAGCCAGCCCGCATGGGTGTTCCTATGAAAAGCGACTTTCCATGGAGGCACCTATCTAAGAGGAGGGGCCAGGAGTGCCAGCAAAGGACCCCAGAAGAAGAAGATTGGGGCTGCTCTGTGTAACACCACTGCACAGAGCAGGTAAGTATAACATGTTTGTTGAATGTACGTAAAAACAGTGCTACACAGTACTATGTGCTAAATGTGTGCCACTGTTTTACATACATTCAGGTCTCTACTTGTGGGAACACAGGAGAGTGCGCAGCAGTAAAAAAATTATTTTATGCACTGATTGGTGATAGTTTATGGGTGATTGCGCTTGGGTACAATTGGTTGATTTTGGATAACATGTCTGTTATTTTAATTAAAAAAAAATAAAGCTTTAATCTTGCTTTAAAGACAAGGTTTCACAATTTTGTGGCAAGGTACACTGCACTAGGTCAGTAAGGCCTCAGGCCTCTGCTCCCCCAGATTTATAAGGTTTTTAACCATCTGATACCAGTTTCAGATATAGGAACCTTCATTTGGCTTTTTGAGCTGCAATTAGTCCCAAGTTTACCCTGTTGTTTATGGGCCTGTTAGCATTGTTTTTGCTGTGTTTGGACTGCTTTGGAATGTGCCAGTCCTCTCAGAATTTCTTATGACCCTTATTGAATGATAAAGAAAACAGATATTTTGATCTACAGTAAAATCCTTTTCTTGGAGTCCATTAGGGACACAGGTCCCATGATTTGTCCTATGAATACTCCGACTACTGCCTTTGTACAAAGCTGTAGCATGAAAGGAGTGTGAGGGATTATACCTGGCTGAGTAACAACTCTTTTGTTTGCCACTGTGCAATTCTCCTGTAGGCAACAGTATAACCCAGTTGTCTCAAAATTTCTTCTGACACTGTGTCCTTTAATGAACTCCAAGAAAAAAGATTTTATGATAAGTCAATAATTCAGTTTTTCCTAGTTGTGGATAATGTAGGTAAGGGTTAAAACCCATGATGGGTTTTTTGCTGTCTGCAACCCATTGGGGAAGTTTCACTTTATTTCCTGTCCTGTAAACATAGCAGTAAGTGAGAAAAAATCTCTCTAAAGTAAAGGAAGTCTTCTCAGACAGTTGTCACTACAGCAAGAGTTCCCATTGTAAGACTTCCTCTTTATTACTGTTCTGATGTCAGGTAATGACTTCTCAGACAGTTGTCACTACAGCAAGAGTTCCCATTGTAAGACTTCCTCTTTATTACTGTTCTGATATCAGGTAATGACTTTGGATTTTGGATTGGTTTTAGCTCTAGTTACAATTTTCATTATAGAGATTTAAATCATGCCAGCAGGATACAGACAGCATTAAAACTTAACAGGCTTTCTATCCCATTCATACTCTACCCAAAACTAAAAAAAAAGATTTGGGGGATTGATTTACTAAAACTTGAGAGTGCAAAATCTGGTGCAGCTGTGCACAGAAACCAGTTTCCAGGTTTTTTTAGTCAAAGCTTAATTGAGCAAACTGAAGTTAGAAGCTTATTGGCTACCATGCGCAGCTGCACCAGATTTTGCACTCGCCAATTTTAGGATAATACTTGCCAACCCCTTTGGCTTTAGACAAACTTTGGGGTATATTTATAAAGCAGTAAACCTGACATTCACCAAACATTTGCTCAAGATCTTTCTGGTGCTTGAGTTTTAAATGACAGTGATTGATTCAATGCCAGTAAATGTTTGGTGAAAGTCACATTCACCATTTTATAAATATACTCCTAAATTTCCTTCTATTAGAGGGATTTCCCATCTCTTGTACTAATGGAGACATACTGTATCACTATAAAATCCTCAAACAGACTCTAATCCTTTCCTACTCACTCTAAAACATTTTGGCTGGGACTGAGCTGTATAACTGGCTACTGTTTTGGTAAATGTAAACTACCTTGTATAAATTATGAAAATAGGTAGTAATATTAATAATATTCTACGTTTATGTAATGTACATTTATACTTTAAACTGATAATTACTGCATATTTGTAAAGTGTTTGGATTTGTTAATCTTTTCACTTTTTAGGGTTAAATTTCCAAAGGTAAATAGGCTCTTCACCTACAAGGAAATTATCCCCAGGGCTCAGTGAATTCAGTGAAATTTCACTTTGCCCAAATCACACACAAGGAAAATAAAGAAAAAAGAGCATTTTTTTTAACATGATCAAATGAAGGAAGTCAGCAGATCTTCGCCTCACTGAGCTAAAGGAAAATTCCCTTGCAAAAGTTGAATTCTTGCAAAGTAAACAAATTAACATTTGTAAATCAACCCATAAGACTATTCTTCTTCATATGTGTAATCCAGAAGAAACCTATTTAAATAAACAAAAGAAAAAACCTAAGAGAATGAAATACAGAATGACATGATGAAACAATCATTTTTTATAATTACTGTGTCACACTCCTATAGAATGAGTGTACATTTCCATATGCAAGGTCCCACCTTTTCTCAAGAGAACAGTAGAAATTGGTTGAGAAAATCCAATCCACTGATATTTCATCCTAAAATGGATGGTTTTTGTTGCTTTCAATTTTCTAAATTCACTAAACAACTTAAAGATTTCTGATAGATTGCTATGCAAACCAGAACCATACTGCTCTTAGCTCTTTGCAATTCTCTTGCAAAGTGCAACTTCCCTTGCAAAATGAACAGTCTATTTGTCTTTAATAAATAAACCCATTTGTGATGAGCTCTGCTTGCTGCAGAAGGTATGGAATTCAGATCACAAACAAAAATTTCCCAGCACACTCACCAGCTAGCCTGCAAACAAACCAAACTGACCCTGTCCAACAATTTACTTTAAAACATAGGGTTTTGTTGCACACATTTGAAATATATATGTGGAAGCCACAGTGCCCACATCAAGGCTCCTCTATATACTGCGGTCCTAACTCTATAGTTTTGAGAGTTTGCAGGTTGAGCACACATAGCAGTGGATGAATTAAAGGCAAGTATGCCTGGAGGGAGCCCACTCCAAAGGTACAGGGATGCATTGGGCACCCAGCAAGAGCACAATGGCATTCGAAGGCATCAAATACATCCCCACACCAAATTAATGAACAAGCTATAGAAAAGGTCGCAACCAACCCAATATAAAGGAGCCTAGGGTATGGAATTCAGACAGTCTATCTGCCCCAAAGCAACCATTTAGATAAGCTCTTTCTCTAATTCAAACCCCCCTCACGTGCACCTTCACTCCCCTTACATGTGCTTTCACTCCCCTGAGCTCTGCGCTCATTCCTGTGATGATAGAGCTGAACAGTAAGAGCTAGGAGTCTCCTATCAACATCCAGGCAACAAAGCAGGATGGATGTTGCAATCTCTGGGAGTTTTTCAGTCAGGCTTTAGGAGGTACTTAAATGGCCTACACCCTATAGCAAAGGCGTTATTCAACTTAGGTCAAAGCTGTACAATTTGTTTTTATGTACAGGTGCCCTTTACCTGTGTAGGCAGTTTTTTGGTAAAGGTTTACTATGTCTTTAAAGAGGGACTTTATCCCATTGTAAAAATTACAACAAATTCACCTTTAGAAATGTTCAGTAATGTTAATCTACAAATAGATACTTCTAGATAATTGCAGACTTTTTATTCTTTGAGCATCTTGATTTTCTTTTCCATTCTCTATATCGTTACCATTTTCACTAAGGCTAGGTTCACACTAATGCAGTCTCCCTGCGTTTGCACAGGCACAGTAGTCCTTTTATTTGAATGGGCAGCTGTAACCTGTTCTAAAATGCCGGTTGCTCAGAAACTGCATGGTACTATGTATTTCAATGCATGGAAAAATGCGGCACGGTTCCCAATGCGTGAGGGTGCCGTTAGGAAATAATGGCAATCCTGCGCATCTGCTAAACAGCAGCACATTTTTGTTGAGGGTGAGGAAATATGTATGATTTACACACAGTCCCACACCAACCTAGATGTAAACTTAGCCTAAGGGCAGATGAATTTATCTCCCTTTGCTTCCTGGACCTCTGGCTAGAATACGGGGTCTACCTCCTGGAACATGTGACAGGAACTTCCCAGAAGGCTGCTGTGAGGCCCGGGTTGCATCACCAGTGCCTCATTCAACCAGGCACCAATTCCAGCAAGTGGAAAAACATAATAATAGTAAAATCAAAAAATGTTAGTTTAACTAATGAATGCAAGATTATTTCATATTAGCATACAGAGCTGTATGCTGATGTAATTTTAATAAAAAGGGGAGAAAGTTCCACTTTAATCTTTAAAATGTATTCCTGTTACGTGTATATTGTATCATGTGCTTGGTTTAAAAGGTGTTTTTCTTTGTTTTTCTTTCTTTGTGTGAAATACCTGTTGATTTGCCAGTCACCCTGCCTTCCTATTTCAAACTGAGTATGCTAGGCTAGGAAGCACATCCATCCCAGCATGGTAAGTTTTCTAACTGTGCAGGGAGCCCAACCTGCCTGTCCTCCAATGATCAGACATGTACTGACATACTGACCCCCCACCTCTTCCCCGCACTGCTCTTCACTGGGAAGATCAGTGTATTGCTCTTTCTCTGCCTCCTGCTGACACACCTCCTTGCAGTCTCCTCCAACCCCTCCAAAAAAGAAAAAAATGTATATATATATATATATATATATATATATATATATATATATATATATACACACACACACACACACACGCTATATTGCCAAAAGTATTGGGACACCCCTCCAAATCAATGGATTCAGGTGTATTAAATCAAGCACCTAGGCATGAAGACTGCGAGCCAGGCGTTCTCGTCTGACATCAGTGCCTGACCTCACAAATGTGCTTCTGGAAGAATTGTGCTTCTGGAAGAACTGGAAGAAGACGCACACCTAAACCTTATGGACAGCCTTCCCAGAAGAGTTGAAGCTGTTATAGCTGCAAAGTGTGGGCCAACCCAATATTGAATCCTACAGATTAAGACTGGGATGCCATTAAAGTTCATGTGCATGTAAAGGCAGGCGTCCCAATACTTTGCAATATAGTGTATGTGTATATAATATATATATATATATGTATATATACAGTATTTGATGTGATGTAAGGCTTGGATGCAGCTGCTCAGCCATGGAAATCCATGCCATGAAGCTCTCTACACACCGTACAGTGTTTGGAGGTCTTTAGCTCTTGACTATGCAGACAGTTGGAGTCTTCTGCACACTGTGAGCTTCAGCATGCGCTGACCCATTTTACTTGGCCTACCATATTGTGGCTCAGTTGCTGTTGTTTCCAGTTGCTTCCACTTTGTTATAATACCACTAACAGTTGTACATGGAATATTTAGTAGAAAGGAAATTGAACGGATGAACTTATTACACAGGTGGCAACCTATCACTGTACCACGCTTGAATACACTGAGCTCCTGAGAGTGACCCATTCTTTCACAAATGTTTGTAGAAGCAGTCTGCATGCCTAGGTGCTTGCTTTTATACACCTGTGGCCATGGAGGTGATTGGAACACCTGAATCCAATGATTTGGATATATATATACATACAAATGTTTTGCTGTTATAAACTGAATTAGTTGCTTTACCAGGTATGGGCTTACATATACATTACTTTAATTTCACGTCTTTTTATGCATGTGACAGAAGGGTTTAGCATATAATATGCCATTATTAGTTATATCATATATATATATGCCATTAATTCTAATTTTACTACTGAGATTGCATATTTAACAGGTTTTGCCTCAAAACAAACATGTCAGTTATGCACGGATAGTTTGATAAATCACCCACTGGAATAAAAATATCAGGCTCTATAAAATGCTGTATTTGGGTTCCAAATGGTGAATAACTTAGTGAAAAGCGTCTAATTACATGGTCTAGGAATGGCATCATAAATACTGTAAATGAGATTTGCTGGCACTGCCACTGACTTAATTTACAAATCAAAGCTTATGAGCTTTAATCAGTATATCACTATTATTAGGACTATTGTTAGGAGCTGACTCCTAACACAACTTTCTTGAGTTTGGATTATTCCCATATGGAATAAATCCTTTTAATTGACATAAGCATGTGATATATAGCTTGTCATTCTGTCCTGTTACTCTCCATTGGAAGGGGTGGGAAAGGTCACATAGCTGAGGTGTGAAAATGTTTCACAGATGCAATCATGCCATTTTATGTATCCCAAATATGTGCCAGGTAGACATAGTTATCTGGTTTCAGCAGGAGGAGCATTTCATTAAACAGATTTTGTTGCTTGTTTATCCTGTGTGCTTTCTTTCTAAATATGCACAAGATGACAATCCCCCTGAAAATGATCACTGTTGAACAGCATTATTTTGTTTTATATATGCCCCAGTTATTGGTGTAAAATATAATACTGAATCTTTCATACATAAATTAGAATGGTGAACAGTAGATAAACTAAAAATTAGTGGAAGTGACACTGATGCTAGCTGATGTTAGCTGCACAAAATAAATCTATAGTAGTCTTCGAAAGAAGCAGATGAATACTTTCCTTTCCAGTATCCTAAAACTTTGTTGTGCTGAAGATCTTCTGGTACTGCTGGACTCCAACACTTCTTGGTGTGTTGACTACCTGAAATCCTGCAACTTGTGGTGGTTCCTCCCTCCAGTCTCTACATCACACATTAATAATGTAGGGGCCAGGCAAAATACAGGCATGCCCAGAAGTATCAAATACACACCTATGACAGGCAAATTTGGCAACATGATAAAAAAATAAAGATGAGGGATTGTTGCTTAACAGAACCCTATCTTTGTGGTCTTCCTCATGAAGTTGCCCCCAACTTGAGAGTAATGCATTCGTTGAAGAACTTTATCTAACTGATGGATCTCTTCCTGAAACTCAGTCATGTCCTCTGGCTTGCAGCTTTCGCAGTCCATCATATACATAACTTTGCCCCCAGACACATTGAGGTTGCTTACCTTAAAGTGATATTAATCCCTCTAAATAATAATATATTGTAGCTTAGCATTTCCTGTATTAGATGATCTGGCCAGTAACACACTCTCTGTGTTAGGATGTCTCCACTCTAGATGGAGGAGCAACAGAAACACCTTTGGACAGCAGCATCATTAATCTAGGGAAAGGCCAGAAACAGCATCATGGCCTTCTTCCTTTGAAAAAGTCACAGTTAAGCGAAGGAACGCATCAGCAGTGTGGCCGTATGATGTTATCATCCCGAGGTCATTACCAGAAGTGAGGTTTTTTTTTTTTTCAAATGTACTGATGTCTATGTATTCCTTAAGGGGGCAATAAAACTTTAAAGGAGGCAATATATCTGAGAGCAATGGGATGCAGTGCACATTGTTTGTGAGTGCTTTTATCTGTCTTTTAACCATTTCAATACCGGAAAATTTTCTCCCTTCCTGCCCAGGCCATTTTTCAGGTTTCAGCGCTCTCACACTTTGAATGACAATTGCGCGGTCATAGAACATTGTACCCAAACTAAAATTTTATCATTTTCTTCACACAACTAGAGCTTTCTTTTGGTGGTATTTAATCACTGCTGGAGTTTTTATTTTTAGCTAAATTAACAAAAAAAGACCGAAAATTTTGAAATTTGAATTTTTCTTTGTTTCTGTTATAAAAGTTTGCAAATAAATAATTGTTCTTCATGAATTTAGGCCGAGATGTATTCTGCTGTATGTTTTTGGTGAAAATAACCCAAATTAGGATGTATTTTTTAGTTTGTAGGAAATTATGGAGTTCACAAATTATGGTATAGATCTGAATATTGATCAATCCTGAAGTACTGACAGCCAATCTAATTTCTTGAGGTCCAAGAATGTCAGAACAGTACAGATATCCCCCAAATGACCCCTTTTTGCATAGTAGACAGTCCGACATACTTCATAAGAGGCATGGCGAGTTTTTTGAAGTTGTATTTTTTTTGTCATAATTTTTCGGAAAATGAGAAAATGCAAAAAATTATTTTCACAATTTTATTTTTACATACTGTCACCAGTGCAGTACAGCGTCATCATATAACTGACATGGCGGTGATCAGGGACACTGACTAGTGACAGTATGAAAAAATAAAAAATATATACATTTAAAAAAAAAAGAATTTTTTATTTTTTTTATTATTTTTAATTTTTTATTAATTTTTTTTTTCAAGATTTTTTTTCATATTTCACTATGTCCAAAGTAGTACAATTTTGCCATAGTAACATTGTACTACTTTGGGGAAGTGATCAGTACTTTTTTTTTTACACAATTTGCTTATAGCAAAGAATTACTTTGCTATAAGCAAGCATTTACCTGAATGACATCGATTCATGTAGGCTTTTTTTTTTTTTTTTTTTTTTTTTTTTTTGTGCTTAGCTGTGATTTGGCCACAGCTAATCACATGACATGTGCATGTGATCGCTGTGACCATTCACAGCTAGACACTAGTATACAATGGATGGCATGAATGATTGGTCACAGCAGGTCACATGGTACCGGCAATGGGGGCCGGTACTCAGATCTGTCATCGGCCGTGTCCGAGGTACACGGCCGGTGACTGATCGCGCTGCTGCGCGGCTCTGCAAGTGCGAAAACTGCGCATGTGCGGGAGGACGCCAAATGGCATCCACCCGGAAATCTAGAGCGTTTTCCCGGCTGCCATTCGGCTATTGGCCGGGAGGGAAGTGGTTAAATAAATCTGTCTTTTAATTAATATATTGTGCAATGAGAGATATCTTTTCTCTTGAGCCAACCTTGCTGGTTTAGAGAGGAGCTGGTGTGTGGTGCAGTAGAAGAAGCTGAGTTTACAGACAGAGGGGAGACTGTTAGAGTGGCCCAGCTTAGGCTCTTATTAACCTTACTGTACAGAAGGTCATAACCGTAGGTAAGCAGGTGGTTTAGAAAGTGGAGGATGATGGAACAGTGGTGTTTTTTCCTGTTTGGATATATTATCATGGCATAAAGCTAGTTTGTGCACAAATGTACACATGGATTATTGGAGTGCTGGACTATTATTGCATGAGATTTATTATATTTTAGTTATGGGTTTATTGATTTATTTATCTCATCAACTGTTGATGCATATATTGATATGTTCCCACTTGGTACACAGAGACAATTTAGTAATTGCCAGTGTAAATATATTAAATTGTTTTTTATTTCACTTTATTTATGTTGGTAAATTGTTTAATTCTATATCTCAGTGCCAAGAGACAATGTAGTGAACACAAGATATGTAAATGGATGTGGATAAATGTATAAAAAAAACCCAAAAAAAACCTTTTTTTTCTGGATGAACAGGTCACACAATATTTGTAACAGGTCACAGGTCACACACATATATAGTACTCATAGGAGGTTGTGCTGCACTTTATTTTTGCATTGGATCAGTTGATCCATCGATCAGTTGTGCATCTCTGTCACAGCTGCAACAGGGAGAAGCATATATTTGCATTTTTAACACATTGTTTGCACAGTTGGTGAATGCAGAGGAGACACTCTTGTAATAATAATATATTGTGGCTTACCATTTCCTTTATTAGGTGATCTGGCCAGTAACACACTTTCTGTCTTAGGATGTCTCCACTTTAGATGGAGGAGTAATGGAAACAGCTATGTAAAACAGCATCGTTAATCTAGGGAAAGGACAGTGTTAGATACACTACCAGATGTAAATGGATTTGACTTTACAAATTAAAGCCAAACTCCTGCTAACACTTTTTAAGCAGTTACAGAAACAATGGCCAATGGATCCCGCTGCTGTCTCAGCCAATGAGGAGCCAGAAACCCAGGGCAGCCAAGGTTCTTGTGCACACTGCTGGATTGCGATGGGGCTCAGGTAAGTATTAGGGGGACTGCTGCATGCAGAAGGTTTTTTACCTTCATTCATAGAATGCATGAAGGTAAAAAACCTTGAGCCTTTACACTTTAAATGGTTTGTCTCAACCTTCTTACTACCACTGTTGCTGGGTAGCTTTGTCTGTTAAAGAAAATTGCTAAATAACAAACAGACTGGCAGGATCACCAGGTGAAAATAAAGGAAACATGCCTTAAAAAGAAAACTAATGCAGCCACTACATCTATAAATGGCTAAACTGCAAAATAATACATTTTGGTTTTTGAGTTTAATACCACTTTAAGACAAATAGGCTGTTCACTTGTAAGGGATATATCTCTGTCATTAATTTTCCTTGTAATAAATGTGGTGGAAATTTATTTTGCAAAGATTACCAAATCACGTGTAAGGAAAATAAACAAACAGCCTTTTTGTTGCACATGATTGGATGATGGAAGACAGCAGAGCTTCACCCTATTCATAAAGCTAAATGAAGATTCCCCTGCAAAGGGAACAGCCTATTTGCATTTAGTAATTCAACTCCATTGCACTTTAGGGTTTGTTTTACATATTTACATTGAAGCCAATAAATGAGAAAGAATTATTTAAGCTCCAACTGATGGTGAATTCCACTTTCTGTTCTATCTCCATACCTTTCTAGTGAGTTGAAGGTGGTAGGCTGAAGAGAAATAAAATATTACATCCAGTAACCGTCACAGAAATTGGATTTTAGCTACATATTCTGTTCGAGATGATGCATTAAGGGAGGTTGAGAAATTAATGATCTGCTCAGAGTTTTTTTCCCAGTGACAATGCAGAGGGAAACCCTGCAAAAGCATCTTTAAGAAGTTATCCAATATGTCCTGGATCTTGGCTCAGTCATTTTGGCTCACAATCCTCACAATTTTCAATAAAGCATATACACAAACCTTGTGGATCAAAAAACAAAATACGTTATGTGATTTGGCCATACAGTGTATTTACAGTATAAATGCTTTATTGAAAATTGTGAGAGATTAACATTGAACCATGGCAAACATCTTGCTTTTATTACAATTTTATAAGAGTACAATAAATGTAAAAAACTTATTTAGAAAAATTGTATGTGTCACCTCATATGTACCAGTAAATTCCATTGAGTTCCCTCAAAAAAAGAAAGAAATTAAAGGAGAAGTAGTGCCAAAGCTCTTTTGGCAATGCTTCTCCTGTGACCCAGATTCAGCCAACTGCTGTTGAATGATGTCACAGATTGGTCCAAACTCTGCAGGGATTCTGACAACAATGTAGGGAGCGACCCAGATTTCCTGACCAGCAACTGGATCAGCCTCTCTGCATGCCCGCTGAGAGTCTGAGCCAGCTACTCCCCCCTCCACAGCCTAGTGCTCCAGTGAACACTGGAGGGGCAGAGCAGAGAGTCAGTGAGATCGGTGCAACCGAGTGAACAGTGGTCATGTGATTGCTCAGTTCTCTTCACATAGGTAAGTATGAATCTTTGTTTTTTTTCAATCTTGCACTTCTCTTTTAAAAATCTGATGCAGGTGAAGTACAGGCACCTAGAAGTGACTCCACATACCTGCAATAGTAGCTTCAAATACCCTACAGAAAAGACTAATTGTCAGGCTGTGCTGATAAGCAACACTTTGTGAGTTTCTGATTGTGGCGAAGCTTGCCTGCCCCTTTTAGTCTTCCACAAATTGCTATTGCCCTGTGAGGCAGCCCAAAACAGCAATGGGCCAAACTTATATAGTTATATATACTTAGTATAGCATATATTTTTCTGAGTGTCCATACAGTTCAAAAGAATAAAGTTTCCACTGTTTCAAGAGGAACTTTTACCCAAAACAACCTGTGGTATTTTACCCCCTTTTACATTATGTGCGGGGTTAGCCACAATTAACATACTTATACTCTCAATGATGCTGGTGTGTTTTTTCTGGACTTCCCCACTTTACTGCCTATTCTCTTGTCACTGCCATCATCCTGCCCCCAATGGCGTGCCACCTTGGCTGCCCCACAGCCGCTGTATGCATCTGCTTAATAGCTGTCAGGGATATGAAATGGGAATATCCCAAAAGGGTACAGGACAGGAGGGGGGTATAGTTTATTGTAATTTAGATAGTGACAGGTACACTTGAAAGAGAATTCCTTCAAAATATTTTTCATATATACTGCCACTATAACAACATGACATCTGGTAGTATATTAATTTTCCATAATCCCTTGCACTTAAGAAATCGGAAAATATACAATAAATCAGATTTCTGGTTGTACAATGTAGAAGGGGTATGAAAAATATATATAAATGAACAGGATTAAGATAGTTTAGCAGCTGAACTGTGCTGTTTTAAATAGCAGAGTCAATCCAAAAGCATGGGCAGCACAGTGGCTAAATGGTTAGCACTTCTGCCTAGCAGCACTAGGTTTGAATCCCATCCATGACACTACCTGCCTGGAGTTTGCATGTTCTCACTGGAACATGGGAGGAAACCCACACCGGTACAAAGACATACTGGTACGTTAATTGGTTCCTGTCTAAATAGGCCATAGTATGAATGTGAGTTTGGGACCTTAGATTGTGAGGGCAGGGGACTGATCTGAATGTACAATATATATGTGTAAAGCGTTTTGTAAATTTACAACACTATATAAGTACCTGTGATAAATAAATACATTTGTGGACACTTGGAACCTCTTCCCTTTATCATTCCATATACTGTATAAACTGCATAAATAATGAAACAAAATGACAGCTGCATTACTGAGCTTAACAGATACTTCCCAATAGGTCTCATTTAATGTTGGTGCTTTTAAAAGAGAAGTATGGCTTTTTTAAAAAAAACATCATACTTACCTAGGTGAATGCATCATCAGTTCGATGCTGCCTCTGTCCCCCGCCGGGTCTAAGAGTGAGAACTGAGTAATCAAAGACCACTGATCGCTCAGTTCTTGCTACGTCTCTGAGCAGAGAGCGGTGACAGTCAGTCACTGCTGTCTGCTCTTCCCCCTCAGCGCTCAGTGAAGCGCTCAGCTGTAGAGGGGGCGGGAGAGGCTGGCTCAGGCTCTCAGCGGCTTGCTGAGAGGCTGAGCTAGGTGCCAGTCCAGGCTCCTGAGTGGATCCTAACCCTATAGTCGCAACCCTGCCCCAGGCTGGTCCGGCTCTGCGATGTCAGGCGACAGCAGGCTTTAGCCCACTGTTGGTTGAAAATGAGTCACGGGATCACAAGTCACAGGAGTGCAACCTTTGGGGATTTCCTACTCTACTTTGCAAAATGCCAAATGCATGTCTACATATAGCATACGTTAATGTACATATGGAGCCAATATGGGGCAAACAGACACAGGTCTAATAACTGACTTGAACTATGCAATCACACAAGGAAGGCACAAAATCTGTGGATGAACTGTGTAAAGGACATATTTAGTTGCCTTGGTTGTTTAGGTATTGACCATTTAATTTTATTGGCAGTTTTAAAAAACACATCTGGCTGCATGTTGAAATGGTTTAAAAACATTACATTAAACAATGTTGTTTGTAATAAATTTATATGTATAATCATTTGGACAGTTGAAGCTAAAGTTGTCCTTTGAGAACCAAAAATGTTTTAAATTATTTGATTTTGTTGAGTGCCGCTATTCTATTTGTGACAAATATGTCATAGCCTTACAAGGCAGCTAGGATGAGTGTTTTATTATTATTTTCTATAATAAGCTTCAGTCTATTTTCAGGTTGGAATTCTGCAAAATGTTCCTAGCTGGCATGACATATTGATATACAGTGCTCAGCATAAATGAGTACACCCCTTTTGAAAAGTTAGATTTTGCTCAGTATCTCAATGAACACAAGAACAATTTCCAAAATTTTGACAAAACTGAGTTTTATAGAACATTTATTTAGCTTATTACATGAAAGTAAGGTTAATAATATAGCTTAGATTAAACAAAGTTAGCTTTACTCAAATTAGTTGATGCAAAAATGAATACACCCTACAACAAAAACTACTCCCTCTAGTATTTTGTATGACCTCCATGATTTGTAAGGACAGCACCAAGTCTTCTAGGCATGAAGTGAACAAGTTGGCGACATATTGCAACATCTATTTTTTTCCATTCTTCAAGGACAACCTCTTTTAGAGCCTGGATGCTGGATGGAGAGTGATGTCCAACTTGTCTCTTCAGAATTCCCCATAGGTGTTCGATTGGGTTCAGATCAGGAGACATACTAGGCTACTGAATCACTTTCACCCTGTTCTTCAGAAATGCAACAGTGGCCTTAGATGTGTGTTTTGGATCATTTTCATGTTGGAAAAGAGCACAGAGTGATGGTAGCATCTTCTCTTTTGATATAGAACAGTACATCTGTGAATTCATGATACCATTAATGAAATGTTGCTCCCCGACACCAGCAGCACTCATGCAACCCCACAGAAGGACACTACTACCATCATGTTTCACTGTAGGCACCATGCATTTTTCTTTGTACTCCTGATCTTTGTGACTCCATACAGTTTTGAAGCCATCAATTCCAAAATCATTTATCTTGGTCTCATCACTCCTGAGTACAGAGTCCTAGTAGTCTTCTTCTATTTCAGCATGGGCCCTGACAAATCCTAGGTGGGCTATTTTTGTGCATGGACTTTAGGAGAGGCTTCCTTTGTGGACGACACCCATGCATGCCATTCCTCTGTAGTGTCTCATGGGAAACAATCACCCCAGTTTGGCTTTCTACTTCTTTAGCTAACTGCAGTGAACTTGCATGGCGATTTTCTTCAACCCTTCTAATCAGAAAACACTAATTTCAAGGTGTTAACTTCCATGGACAGCCTGGACATCCCTGTGAGATGGTTCTGGTTCCATCTTTGTTAAATTTTTGTATCACTTTTGTTACAGTATTCTGACTGATAAGTAAAGCTTTGCTGATCTTCTTGTAGCCTTCACCTTTCATGTGTAAAGAAATTATTTTCTCTCTCAGGCCATGTGACATTTCTCTTCCATGTGGTGCAATTGCTGACAGCATGAAATGGGAAGGGGTTTTCTTTGTTAAGTAATGGCCTTTTAGAATCACCTGTCTGCTGGACACCTGTTTAGTGAATAATTAGACACCCCTGTAGTTGAATTTTTGTTAATTAGGATTTTTTTGTCATAAAATATAGCTTTGCTCCTAAGACGTTTATTGGGGTGTATTCAGTTTTGCAACATGGTCTTGAATGAATGTGTTAGGAAAAATACTTTTTTTTGTGTGTGCAAATGAAGAAATCTTGTTTGCATTCAATGGCCTGCATTTGTGGGAGCATTTTGTAGTATAGTGTCCCATAGAAAATGTTGATAATGAAAGGAAAGTAAAGGTTTTCTGACAAATCTGTCGGTGTGTAGTCATTTATGCTGAGCACTGTATACACAGAGGTTTACAACATAACAGAGACAGCCAACAATATATTAATATTATAAACCTCATAAAGAGTAGAACCACACATTGTGATTAGCTTTAGCTCCAGCTGATATGCTGCAAGTCCAACTGTGGTTATTGGGACATTTCAACATTTTGAAAAAGAAAAGCCCCCATTTCTTAAAAGGGAAGAAGGAAGTGGAAATCTGCTTCACATTCTGCACACCTGAGCATCTAAATTTTAATAATTTATTAGCTTAATTGTTTTACTGAGAAGGCCATGGAAAGCAGGTCAGGAACCAAATCTGAATGTGTTGTTGTGTTAGAGTATTATCCTGGAATACTGAAATAAGTGAGAGAACAGCATTTGCACTATAAGATGCATATGTTGATGTTTTACAACCATGCAGAACAATAATTGGTACTTATTCGCAGTGCACTTTGGATCCGTATTTAATTGCTAGTAGCAGGCATTGTGAATTGAAGGACTCCTTTGCCTTCCTCCAAACATAGGTCTGCCAGGTATAAGAAAACGGGTCACGTTTTTCATCTGACTGATTTCTATTTACTAGTCAATTTCAAGTCTGGTTTCAATTTCCTAGGTGTCTTTCCTCTTCCACTAGGTTAGGTGTACGAGCATTTTGGCATTAAACTCTCATAAAGACAGTTTACATTTGGTATCTTTGAGGAATTTAGCCAGTATCTTGTTAAATGCCTCTGTGCTAGTTAATTGTAATGTGGGACCGCTGTTTGCTAATACAGCTTGTCCATGTTTACCCCATCTTGTGGTCATATCTGAAAACTCACTATGCAATACTTTTGGAATGAGGCAAGTTCAATGTAGACTCTGATTCTTTGGTCTGCTTTCTGCCTTTTGTTGGGGGGGGGGGGGAGCAGCCATTTGCTTGCCTTTATCTAGCCCTTGAGGCATTATTCCTGCCACTGACACCAACAAAGTGTATAATTCCTGCCAATGACACCAAAACAGCATTCTATTCGTCCCAGTGACACCAACAATGGGACATAATTCCCTCCACTGACACCAACAATCAGGCACTATTCCTCCCACTGAAAGTGCACAGAAGATGTTCAGTCAATTACTGCTGGATTGAGGTAAGTATGCATGATTGTGATTTGCTGATTAAAAATGCTTTTTTATTGAGATATTGTCTTGTCCACCCCCTATAGGTTACACTGTATAGAACTAAAGGTTTATTAGATATAAAACTGTTTAAAGAAAATATTTCTGAACAAACATGTGTGTGACTATATTTTAAATATAAAGTGTTAAGTTACCTAAAACAAGAATGTTCTATAAATACTACTGTGTAACAAAGTATCTAAAAATATATCCACTTTCAAAAATATTGTGTTCAAAAAATATACTGTTCAGTTCACAATGTGTCCATATTAATTAAAACCAAGTTCTTAATCTTCATGTTCAAGTGTGATGTGTATCTAAAAAATTTAAATTTAAATTTAAGATAAAAGAAAAGAAAATTGTAAAACAATGCTCATTGTTCAAAATATGATATAAAATTACCCAAGGCTTTATTTAATAAAACTACAAAATTTGGTGCAGTTCTGCACCAATCAGCTTTCAGGTTTTATTACCAAAGTTTATTTGAACAAGCTGAGGTCAGAAGCTGATTGGCTACAATGCACAGCTGCGCCAAATTGTGAGTGCACCAGTTTTAGCAAAACTCCCCCACAATGTCCTTCACCTCTTCAGGTAAATGGCTCACCTCTTTATAAAAACAAAATAAAGGATTCGTACTTATAAGAGGTGTCATACACTATACAAGCCACTTCAGATCCTTTTGGATTCCTATGCAATCTCAAAACATCCAAAGAATGGGTTAATGGATCCACTCCTTTTATTAATGGACTTGCAAACCAGTCATGTGAGGTTCTCACAGTTCCAGACCATTTGCCACCATGTCAAAAGCAGAAAGTAAATCTTCATCGCGTAAAACAATCCTGTTCATTGATAAAAAACTATTAGTGCAATCACATCACCAAAGAGGTACACACATGTACAAGTAAAGCCACCGACTCCAGCCATGAACACAGGCTGCTGGTCATTAAGTATAAGTTTGAGCACTATATATTTTTGAAAGTGGACATATTTTTTTAGATACACTTTTGCACAGTGATATTTATAGAACTTTCTTGGTTATAGGAAATTTAACACTTAAAGTTGTTCTAAAAGCTCTATGCATGAAGGTAAGAAACCTTCTGTGTGAAGCAGCTCCCCCCCCCAATGCTTACCTGAGGCCCATCCCAATCCAGAAATGTCAATGAGAGCCTTGGTTCTCCAGGGAGTCTCACTCCTGATTCGCAGCAGTGGGAGCCAATGGCTGTTAATCACAGTCAGTGAGCCAATCAGGAGAGGGAGGGGGCAGGGCCGAGCCATGGTGTTGTGTGTGAATTAATACGCAGAGCCGAGGCTTGGGATCGCACCTGCTCGGGTTCCCCCATAGCAAATTGCTTGCTGTGGGGGCACCCAACAGGAGGGAGGGGCCAGGAGCACCGGTAGGGGACCCAAGAGGAGGAGGATCCGGGCTGCTCTGTGCAAAACCACTGCATAGAGCAGGTAAGTATGACATGTTTGTTATTAAAAAAAAAGACTTTGGTATCACTTTAATATTTAGAGCGCACACACAATTGTTTTGCTCACTGTTTGTCCTGTTGACCATTGTCATTGAAATAGAAAATGATGGCAAAACCAAAATTTTACAGTTGTCCCTAGAACAGGAATAGACTGATTTTTTTTGCACCAGGGACACATGTCTAGGAGGAGAATTCCAAAGATTTCCTTTCACTTCTTGTTTCATGAAATTCCCCCAATATGACACAGACAACTAAAATAACCTGGTAGGGGTTTTAACATTTCTCTACCCTATCCAAACCTAAAAAGCAGTTTGCAGTATTTATACAATTTAACTGGTGAGTAGTTAAATGATCTCCTGTGTCTTTAAGGGACTTTGGAGTTTATTTACTAAAGCTGGAGAGTGAAACATCAGGCTCACTTCTGCATAGAAACCAATCAGCTTCTAACCCCTGCTTGTTGAATTAAACTTTGGCAATAAAACCTGAAAGCTGATTGGTTTCTATGCAGAAGTGACCCTGATTTTGCACTCTCCAGCTTCTTCGATTGTAAGCTCCAAGGAGCAGGGCTCTCCTAACCCTCTTGTATTTAACTGTATTGTTGTTGTCTTGTCTCCCTTTATTTTGCAAAGCTCTGAGCAAACTGTTGGCGTAATATAAATCCTGTATAATTATAATAATAATAATAACAGTAAAAATAATAATATAGTAAATAAACCCCTGTGGTGATGAGATCTCTGCTCTTGAGTTTCTGGCTCTGCATGCCTGCAATAGTTTTTATCAAAAGGGTCCAACTTTCCTTTTTTTATGTATATTATAGAATGCAGCAATAGTAGTGGGAACAAGCAAAGTGACGACTTACCTAATAGATTTGGCCTGTAACTGAAATATCAATTTTGAATGGACTGGCCTTTTAAAAATAATAATGGCTGAGCCCAAACAGACAACAGGCTAGACAGTGAGAAATGCTAAAGTGCATGATCACACAGCAGCCGATTAGAATTGGCACTCATACCAAGGTAACATATGTGCTGTTACTGCAGCCTGCATTCAGTTTAGTGTGGAACACTTCAAAGCTCTTTAAATAGCCATAAGAGCTTCAGCAGCTTCTTTCTGGCACGTGTGTATAAGCCCTTAATCTTTAATCTTTAATGCAATAAAATACAATTAATTAAAATCTGACTGATATATGGTGTAATGCAATTTGCACATATCATTATGTTTAAACATGTTTTCTAACAAATAGGTTTAGTTATGAGAAATAGAGCATACAAATCATTTGTGTTTAGCAATCAATAAGAACCCTTTTTAGTCTTTTTGGATATGCACTGGAAAAGTAATGGTTGTAGTTGATTGGTTGCTGTGAACAAGTTTTCTTTCAGGTTTAGTCATCAGCCCCAAAGAACTAACAGCAATACATCCCTGATTTCTATAGCAATCTATCAGAAATCAGCTTTAAGTAGTTTAGTATGATTGTGAGCTCTAATGAACAGGGCCATCTGTTGCCTCTTGTACCAAATTGTATTGTAACTGAAATGTCTGCCTTCATTCAAACTGTTGGCGCTATATAAATCCTGTATAATAATAATATAACAATACTGTAAAATAATGAAAGCAACAAAAGCCAATCATTTTTGAGTGAAGAATCAATAGGTTGAATTTTCCCAGACATTTTCTGCTGTTCACTTGAGATAAGGCTGGAGCTGGTACATACATATGCATGCTCATTCTACAGGAATGTGCCACAGTAATTCTAAAAAAATGATTGCTCCATCTGTGCTTGAAATTCTGTATTCAGTTTCCATTTTTGTAGGTTTTTGTGTTTCTTCATTTATCATTGCTGGATTACATAAATCAAGAATAAAGTCTTAGGGGTAAGAATAAAGTCTTACAGGTAGATTTACTAATGACAAATAGGCTGTTTTGTTTCTAAAGGAATTTTCACTTTGCAAGGGAATTTTCCCTTAGCACAGTAAATTAGGTAAAACTCTGGTGACTTCCATCATCCTGTCATGTGGTAACAAAATTACAGTTTTTTCCCATGCATGCGACTGGGTATTATTTTACCAGTTTCACTAAGGTAAGAAAAAACTCACTGTAGTAAATCAACTCCTTAGTCTATATATTGCTTTATTTATTTTTGTTTATTGGTTGATGGACATATCTTTTTTTTAACTTGCTTATTAGTAACTAAGGGCACAGCAAGTGCTCTGTGATTAAGAGGATGTGTGGTTTTCTGCTCTTTATAATATCTTAGACTTTATGTGCCCAGAAATATACTCAAACAATAATACACACTAAATGTTGGAATCACCTGAATTTACTGAAGTCATAGCCACATATCTATTTATAACTACTCTGTAGCATTGGTGGTGACTTTTTTTCTAAAGGTTCTTCAGAGCTACTCTTTTATGACATGCTGAGCAGGTACCTTGGTTGTAACAATGCTGTTACCAAGGTCCAAATATTTCTCAAATGTCAGTAATGTAGTCATAATCTCTCTCACTAAACATTCCCTTTGGATTCTGATCTATGCCTGTCTACTTCCTTTCAAAATTAGTTACACATGGCTGTCAGGGGATAGGGCAGATGTGTTTGACATGCAGGCTGTATTTGACAGCTGGGATTCACTTTCCTTTTGCAGTGTGGAAAAAAAGATGGTAGCACCCAAGGGGGAAATAAATTGGTCTTGGTGGATAGACTGCAGTAGAATTTTTGTTCAATGATTATGCACCAGTGAGTTATTTATAGGCTGAATCATTCATATTTGGCAGTGGCTTGTGTAACACTAGGAATGGAAAGGATTGCTGTAACTGTTACTGTCAGATTAGCAGTTAAGGATATGTAAGAGGTCAGGGACATTTTGAGTCAAGACTTGCCTTGTACTTTTGGCACTGTATGCCCCACACTAAGAACTTCTTTGCTTAAATCCAATGTACCTCCAAGGCCTTGTTCATTGAAATCAATTAAGTACACCATAGAAATTCATCTATGGCAAATTAAGCAATGTTGAAATGTTCTTTATCCTCCTGTATATGTGTCACTATATGTGATTTTTTTCTGATTATTTAAACATTAGGTTTTGTATACAATTACTTAATTTAGACATTTATCTATATGTGTCATGATGCAGATGCAAATCTTCAACATTATATGTTTGCACAGAGGATTCTGTTCTTCATATTCTTGCAAGTACTCCAGGGAGAACCTGGTTTATTTAGAGGTTGATGTACCTATTATCAGACTGTATATGTGTACATGCGTAATTCTAAGCCTGTCACTAATCATTAATTTCCAATCGTCTGCACTGTGCTTATAAATAAATAATGTTAATGTAAATAAATGGTAACTCTTTATTTATTACATTGTATAAATGCTTTCAACATATTGAAATTGACCCCAGGGGCGGACTGACAACTCATGGGGCCCCCGGGTAATAGGGGATCATGGGGCCCCTGTGTCCTTGCCCACACTCAAACCACACCCAAAAAAACCTATGAAAGGTACCAGGGGCATCTAATGGGGCCCCTTACTGACCCCAGACCCTCGGGCAGTGCCCGAGTTTCCGAATGGACCCACATAGGGAACTTGATGTAGAGTTATTCATTTTCAATTCATTACAAAAGACAAGGGGAC
This sequence comes from Staurois parvus, assembly GCF_062004578.1. Lineage (NCBI taxonomy): Eukaryota > Metazoa > Chordata > Amphibia > Anura > Ranidae > Staurois > Staurois parvus. The sequence goes on along the minus strand of NW_028318712.1, from coordinate 346,535 downwards.
ACTCTTTATGTCTGGAGGAAAAAATTTAACCTTCACATATAGAAAGGCTGCTTAACAGTAAGGGTTGTAAAAATGTGGAATAGGCTCCCTCAAGAACTAGTTCTGGCTAGCTCAGTAGATTGTTTTTTAAAAAAAGATGCATTCCTAAATGCACAAAAATAAATATAAACTAATTTTTAGAGTTATTTGATCCAGGGAATATCCGATTGCCTCCTGTGGGATCAGGAGGGAGTTTTTTCTCCCACTGGAGTGAATTGGATAGTGCTTTATTGTTTTTTTTTCCTTCACCTGGACCAGCTTTGGGTATAGGACAGTGTATATGGAGGTTATCTATTTTTGTGTATTTTTAAATTGGTTGAACTAGATGGATCAATGTCTTTTTTCAATTTGAATAACTATGTCACTATATTCCTACAGTATTTTATCAATCAAATAAAATAGATGGATTAGTGTCTTTTTTCAATCTGAATAACTATGTAACTATATTCCTACAGTATTTTAACAATTAAATAAAATAGAAAGTTTGGAGTAGAAGGACATCAGCAGATGACAGCTTCTTCTTTAAGGCCCATGGAGTAAAGGGCGCACAAGTGGATGGAATGCAAAACCCAAGTCGGCATAAGCTTTGGCATTTGGACAAGGTTTGCCACCGATCTAATTTTGTACTGGGAGCAGTTGCACTCAAAGTTTTTATAAGTATAGTTATCCTTTAATGTGATACCACTGACAGGCTTACTTAGTCAAATCAGAATGCAAGCTTTTGAAATATATTAAGTTCTCTTATCTAGCTTACCATCAGGCACTGTATCACTTTAAAGCTGAACTCCGTGGATGAAAAATCTTTACCCTTGCAGTAAGTCCCCACCCCTCACTGCAAAGGTCCAATTGCTTCCCTGATGCCTCTTCCCTTCGCAGCTCTTCTTTGTCATCCCATACATAGCAGGTCTAATAGTACTACATTGCAAGAAGAATGGTGAGGGCCTACTGGCCATATGGATGCTTAAAACAGTCGGGGAAAGCACCATCTGTCAATGGACTGGGGAATAACAAAAATATATTACCTTATTTATCATCCTCTAGGCCAGGGGTGTCAAACTCAATTTCATTGTGGGTCCCATCAGCATTATGGTTGCCCTCAAAGGGCCGGTTGTATCTGTAAGACTATACATGTACAGTATCTACTCTTTATCATATTAAATGATTGCCTCTGCATTCAATTATTACTGTTTTTTGTAATAACCTAAGACCTAAGCTGTGAAGGACAGGGGCAGAGCAGCACAGAGCCCACGCACACTCCTGTAGCAGATGATGTAAGTCTGAAAAGAAGGGTTGCACACTGCTGCTATCATTCACAAGAAACTTTACTGGAGACTGCTCCAGTACATGGTTTAGTCATGGTGTTCTGTCTGAGCAGTCCAAAAACGATTCTTGTGGATGATAGCAGCAGTGTGTGACCCTCCTTTTGTAATGGCATAGATTTGTAATATTCACAAAATAATCATAAGCAGATGTCCAGAGTAACCCACCTCCTTTACATCAGATATCAAGAGCCCCCCACCAGCAAAAGTCAAGAGTCCCCCACCCTCCCTTATATCACAGTGCACCCCCTTACCTTGTGCTGCTGCTGGAAGGAAGCTTTGGGCAAAGCTTGGGAACAGAAAGTGCAGGGTCTGGAGGAGGACCCAAGGAGGGCTGGAGTCAGCTGCTGGAGTGTCCTGAATGCTGAGACCAGGGCAGTCAGAGATGAAGGGTTGCTGCGGATGCACAGAGATGCGTAAGATCTGTAGGAGTTCTGTCCTTTTCTCTGCTGCCAACTGCTGAGACAAGGGGGGGTAACAGAGATTTGCGTCTCACATCTAATGAGGGTGTTCTGTCCTCCTCTCTGCTGCTGAGATAAGGTGGGGGCGGGAGGGGGGCCCACTACAAGAGTAAACATTTTTCATTCCCAGAGTTCAGCTTTAACATCAAGTAAAAATTTTGCAGGAAATGATTGTAAATGATCTTTTCTTCAGTTAAAGTGCTCTCAAGAGAACAATGTGTGGACCGCCATTGCTGTCTCTCCTTGGTAAATACCAGGCTTTGTTTGGTTTCCCTTCTTCTGCACTACAGTCCCAGAACAAACATGGAGCAAAAAGTTAGGATTCTATATATACTTGATTCAGGTCAACAATTCAAAAGGTAATGATAGCAAAGCACCTTTTGTGACATATATGTAGCATTTCTAGAAGAAAATGTCAGAACTGTCAGCCTAAAAGCTTCTAAAATTACTTTAATTATTACATATTTGATTATTCATTTATTTGACTGTTTTTTGATCATCCTAAATAAGATACATCCTGGAGATCTTTGCTAAGCATCACCATGTGTACCTATTAGTACACACATACAGAGGGATAGAAGTGCAGGAGTTTGATTACTGCTTACCATTACTGGCAGCATGAGCTCATTGTTCGTTTTTTAGGCACACTAAGTGAAAGAATGTCTGGATTGCGTCATTTCATATCACTGTACTGTACAGTTTATATCATGTAGAACTCTCAGCAAGACAAAGCTTGACTGTTATTTTGTTTTAATATATATCATCTCACAATACATTCATAATAGCTTTATAACTCATTTTCCAAATGAAAAGCATGGGGAGTCACAAAAGTATAGAATAGAGCAATCAATGTCAGAAAGCACAGCATGTGCACTTTTTTACAGTGATTTTTCTTCCTCATGGTTTATCTTTATTGAACTGATCATCAACTTCATCAAACAAGGAACTAAAGGGGAAAACGACAACAAAGGCAATATAAGAAAATCTTGTGTGACGTGACTCTTAAGGAAAACGTATTATGAGAGATACATTTAGGCTGCCATTGTTGTCCTCTCTATCTGAAAGTGCTAGTTGCTGATGCTTTAGCTTCAACAGGTTGCTGACCTTGAACAAATATACTGATGAGATTTTTTTTAAACTTATTTCTGACTTTCAATTGTTGCATGCTTGTATTAAAGCCAGACAGAGCCAATCAACCAGCATTTCCAAAAGGAGATTTGCACGGCAGCCTTCGTATTTCTCTTTGACAAGGTTACTTGGTTTTACTTTGGTAGTGCATAGTACATTGCTGTGAAGCAGATTTGCAATTCTGTAATCAGCTAAGAAATGATTTGTAACTGGTGGCTAAGGGTTGCTTTCTTTTGCACATAGTTACAGCCCCCGTACACTGTTTTACTGAATAAGAGGCTGGAGAAGGTTAGGCTGGATTGTATGATTTTACTGGGATGGCTGGAACAGATCCTGAGAGGAAGCTGACTGGTATGTCCTACTTTCCAGCTTTTTACCCAGGACTTTGAGGTAACTAAGCAGATAAGGGATATGCTGAATGATGGGAGACAGTTGGTATGGCCTATTATTAGCTCACCACCATCACAGTGGCAGCCCTGCAACTTGCGTTGTGACAGCTGTGACTGGTTTGTGAAAAAAGTGCTGCCGTCTGCTGTCTTTTGTCACTCCTCTTTCTGCTGTTACTTTTTTTGACACATTACGGAAATAGGAATGATTAACTCATTTTGTTTTGACTGAAGGTAGCTGCAGAAAAGAAAATGATTGCATAACACTGGGCAAAACCAAAATGACATTTCTAATTTTACATAAATATCAAGGATATGTTCAGTGCTTACCTAAACTGGCTGTTCAACAAGGTTTCAAAAACATTCAAAGTCAACAGCTACAAATACTGTAGCTGCTGACTTTTAATAAAAGGACATTTACCTGTCCTGCTATCCAGTGTCGTCCTCACCGAGGCTGATTCTTCGGAGCTGGCATGTTTAGTGTGGAAAGTCTACTGTGACTCCTTGCAGCTTCACCCTGCGCATGTGTGAGACACGCTGCATTGCGTGAATGGTCTCAGAGCCTTCTGGGACCTTTGACATGTTCCAGAAAATTGGGAAGCAGGAGGAGGGTTAGAACTTCTGGTAGAATCATCTAGGCAATTCCAGTAGAAGTAGAGAGTGGGTACCTGTCAAAACTGGGTATCTGCTCCCCACCCCCAAAAAAAAGTTCCAAAAGAAGAGGAGGAGGAGGGCAGAAGAGCATGAAGTGGAATTTCCCTCTTTGGGTGAAGTTCTGCATTAACAATGTGAACCTGATGTTTTTTTCGAGGAAATGGAATGATGTGGATGTTGCTAAGGATTGTTACTGAACACTATGGGGGAGATTTACTAAAACTGGAGAGTTAGCTTTTTTGTCAAAGCTTAATTGAACAAGCTGAAGTTAGACAAAAGTACTAACTCTCCAGCGCCTCAAAGGGGTCAATACCAGGGAGAGATCAGGGAGTCAGATGTGTGAGTGACCTATGGATAAAGTCCTGGAGATGCGGTCCTCCTCAGATGGGGAGATCAGCGAACTGGAAAAAAGCAAACAGGTGGGGCAAACACCTAGCGCATTATCCGAGGTTTATTAAAATGTTTAAAAAGACAAAAAACATACTCACAAACTAAGTGCACAAAAAAGCCTGTAAGGCTACAGTGATGGCCAAAATGGTGGCAGAGTGTCCGATTGGTGGTGTGGTCAGTCTCCTGACACGTTTCGGGGATGTGTCCCTTTCCTCAGAGCTGAAGTTAGAAGCTGTTGGACTACCATGCACAGATGCACCATATTCTGAGTGCTCCAGTTTTAGTAACTCTCCCCCTATGGATAGTATAAATAAAAATAATACTTAAAGTGGTCCTGACTCAAAAAAGTGATGATTTGCTTTGCTATATGGGACATCCAGAAATGTTAACTGTGCCTACGCAGTACTCTAAAAAAAAAAACCTTTTGCCTGCATTTCCTCCATGGAAAAAGCAGAGCATCTTCCGGTATGTGAGTGTGCCTAGGCACTCCTATACCTACAGCCTCATAGCTGTTTATCTGCATTGTAAGATTTAGGGCACTGCTGCCTTTGACTTCTAGTCTTTGGAGTGAGATTTGCTGATATCACCACACTGCTGCTCACTGTTCTTTTTGCTTGAGGTTTTGACACAAGAAAACAAACCCCTGCCATTACCAAGATGGCTGCCTCCTTATAGAGACACAGTAAAGAACAAGGCATGGCTAGTCAGTAATGGGGCTAATATGAGGCAATACTGGTGATTAGTCCTTTGATTTCTTCCTTCCTTTTTTGTGGGCACAACTTCCACAGTTCAGCATGTCTTAGGACCACAAAACACATATGTGTGGCAGCAAAATGGTGGGCACACGCTGAACATATGCGTCACTGGGCAGCCAATAGTTATATGCTGAGAGTGTGCTCACATGGAGAGTCAGACATTTTTCTCAGGCAAGAAACACTTGTTAACATGTATTACAAATGCACTCAACTGAACTCTTAAAGCTTGCCCACAAAGGCAGGCAATGAGTAAAAGACTGGTCCCAGTATTTCCTCTGCTCTCCTTGCATCTTCCCTCATTACTGACACACCATGCCTTGTTCTGCATTGTGTTTGTGTTGTGTGGAAGTGACTATTTTGGCATAGAGGCAGGTCTTGCCTCATTATGTCAGAACCTCAAGTAAGACCAATAAAGCATCGCAGGAGTTAAATCACCAAATGTAGTTTACAAAACTCTGGTTCAGCCATATCTTGAATATGCAGTCCAGTTCTGGTCACCAGTCCTCAGGAAGGATGTCCTTGAACTTGAGGGAGTCCAGAGAAGGGCAGCAAACCTAATAAGGGGGCTGGAGGACCTCAGTTATGGGGATAATCTACAATTATTAAACCTATTCTACCTAGAGAAAAGACACTTAATAGGGGATATGTATAGCATTGGGAGAAAACATTTTAATCTTAGGTCTTTAAAAAAATCATTTAGGCCACAGTGAAGTTGGATGAAAAGTGTTTCAGGCTTAAACTGCATAAGGGGTTCTTTACTGTGATGCTTCATGTATACGAGCCTTCCCTGACCACCGACCATGAGAAAACGCAAATTGCGGCAAAAATGCGGTACCGTGGTTGCCGCATTTTGCCAAGTTTTGCGTTTTCCCGTGGTTGGCAGTCAAAACGTTCCTATCCTGAATGCGATTCTTCCACATTCAAGAGAGGGAGGTTTAACCTCACCTAAACTCTGCTAAAAGCAGAGTGTACATGAAGCCTTAGGGTTTTAAGGATCTGGAACTCCCTTCCACAGTTGGTGGTGTCAGCAGATAGTGTAGATAAGTAAAAAGAAATGTTTAGATGTGTTTCTTAGTGAACACAATGTACAGGGATATGGAAAACAGTAGTCAGAGACTTGATAAAGCACATGCGTGTGAAACATGTTGTCCTGGCAACCGGCCTCTTCCTTCTTAAGCTGCGGCTCCAGCGAGAGTTCCCCCCCTCCGTCTCTCCACATAGTGGTGACGTCATCCGGGACGCTGGGATGTCGGATACACCTGGTCCCTGCACTGACAGGCATTCTACTCTCCACTGCTTCCCTCTGAGAGGACAGGGCATCCATCTTGGAACCTGGCTTCTTAAAGCCACAGGCTGGTTATCTATTTTTTACCATATGAATTATTAAAGGCACACCTCCATATAAGGTGTATTACTTTTATCACAAAACTACACAGTGCCTGGCTCCTGTTCATACTTCACACAACACACATACTCTCTGTTTGAACTGGATGGACCGATGTCTTTATTTAACCCTATCAACTATGTAACTATATAAAATCTGGTGAGATTACCAGCCAGAGGCCTTAAATTCACAATACAGATATACAGTTTTGAAGCTGTAGGCAGTCCTGGGATAAGGTCATCCACCGTCCAGCGCAAAGATGCCAAACTATGCCCCCTCCTTCCCGTTCATGATATGTGAGGGGATCCGCTTAGGGGGTGTGCAATCCACAACTCCTTCTGGACCTCTCTTCACTGATCCCAGTGCTGGGCTGACAAGAGTAGTGATGCTGGAAGGAGAAGGAATCCAGTTAAGCACAAGTAACATATTCTTGTAACAAAGCAAATTACAAAATCACTTGCTAAGTGGCATTGACTCAAGAGACTTAAATGTGTATTGCTCTCCCCCATCCTAACAACATTTTTATAAAGGCAAACTGTATACTCACTGTTCTGTACTTTTTACTATTTTGTGTGCTTCCTATGGCAGCATCCTCACAGGGGTAGGCCCCACTTCCTTTAACTCTATAGAACTGGCTGCTCTATAAGTTCTCCCAGTGATGGATTCACCTTCTTATGACTTCATCAGCTGCAATAAAGGGAGGGGAAATTATATGCTATTAAATGATTGCAACCAGGAAAGAAATTAAGGGAAAGTGATATTAAACTTTTTATTTTCCTGGTACTTTTAAGGTCGCACATGGGAGATTGCTAGCAATACAATGAAACAATGTAGGGTAAATGCTTTAAAATTTTTATTATGCAGCAAGGTTGGAAGATATTCTCAATATGCTTCTGTCAAATTTCATCACAATAAGAGATGCCTGACTGATCTTGTAATAGTTTATATAATTTTGGCAAGATGTTTGATAAGACATAATGATGCCATCACTTTTATAAAGTGAAGCAAAAAGTCTTCTGGAATTTTTACCTGGAATGAAGATAACACTTTAGAAAGTGACTCTCCTCTTCAGGGTTGGGACAAGGGGTAGGCAGGAGGGGCGGCTGCCCTGGTCACTTTGGTATCATGTGAGGTGGGGCACAACTAGGAGATTGGGGGAGGGGATTTGTGTTGGGAGGGTGGAGGCAGGGGGTAAGAATTGTCCTAGGAGGGGAAATTTGAGGATGTGTGCTAGGAGAGGTGATTTGGCTGGGATTTGAGCTAGGAGGGAGGATTTGAGGGGTTTGTGTTAGAAAAGATGATATGGTGAGAGAGGGGAAGGAATTTGTGCTAGTTGGGGAAATTTGGGGGGGGGGATTAGTTTTGGGGCGTATGGGGAGAGAGAGGATTTGAGCTGGGGAGTGGCAAAAATTTGTGCTGGGAGGAGGGATTTCAGTAAGTGGGCGGATTTGTGGAGGAGAGGGATTTATGCTTATGGGGTTGGCATGCAGATTAGTGCTCAGTTTTTGGGAGGTTATAGGATTTTGGCTGACACCTAATGCTCATACATCTTGGGGAGGGGGGTGCAATTTGACATGTTCGCCCTGGGCTCTAGATGACCTTGTCCCAGCACTGCTCCAGGTTCCTTCTGCCGACCTCTACAACACCAACATCCTCTGATGTTGGGATCGCCAGTAGAAACCAGTGTGAACTTTGGGTGAACCAAGAGATCAACAATCCTGGAAGTGTTGGTTACTCGGAGGACATTCAGGGACCATTTCTGAGCATTTAAGTGCTTTTCAGTAGTGCAGGCAGGAGGACAGTTAAGCACATACACATTTGTTTTACTGGTGTGCCTTTTTTCAGAGACTTTACTATAGTGACAGAGTCTCTCTAAAGCAGAAATGTTCTAAAATGCTAAAAAAAAAGACTGCAACCACAGAAAGACCCCTCTATCCCCTTTCCCAAAGTAGCTGTGGCAAAAGATATATTTGTATTAGCTAGTACTAGGGCAATTTAAATGCAGAAGTTGCTTTATTGTAGTCCTGTCCTTTGTAATCACATATTTATTTTTTGCTAGTATTTAGGAAACCAATAAAATTTGCAAAAAAACATTGCAGATAATTTTGTCTGCTTAGTACACCTGAGCATTGGTTATGATATTCTTTTTTTTTTAATTTCAAAATGTTTGATTAATGCAAAATACACACTGCTGTTTGTCTTCTCCCCACTGGGGAGAATCCCTTCAGGTGCCACAGGAAGTGAATGTGATCTTCAAATGGGACACAGACAGCAATATAAAGCTGGCAAAAAGTTCTAGTCTTATAGTTCAAAAAGAAAACAAACATTTAGCAAGAGTTTTATTATGAAGTATTACTGCAGCCAAAACATTTTCTCTTTTAGATGGGAATGGTTATAAGCTATGCCAGGTTTTTTAATCTGCCTCTGTACTTTAGAAATATTTAACCTCATTATCTCAGAAGACCATTGTCAATGGAAGGTAAATTGAGGTGGGATCCAAAATGTCACACTGGAGGGGACATCTTCTATTTGGGATACCTATCTTGGGAACAAGTGGGATTTCCACTCATTTTAGAGCTGATTACACATATTTCCTGTTGTGTCTTAGAGGACCGAAAGTGCAGGAAATTCTCCCTAATGAGGGTGAAGATAGCAGGGTTCTAATTTTTTCCTTACTATAGCTTATATATATATATATATATTCAGAGCAACATATTTTGTCCACTTTTATAGAATAACCCCCCAACCCCCTCAATTAGAAATAAAAGTGACCTGGTCAGACCTAAACGGGCTGGGGTCATGAAATCTGCAGAAGCCTGGCCTATGTTTTTTTTATCACATATAGGAAAGTATGTGAAAAGACAACCCCCCTGTTATGTTAATGCTTAATTTATTATGTTAAATCATTATGGTCTTGGAGTGTATGTTCCATATCTTTAACTCTATATCATCAATGAACGAAGGTCACCAGCACCAAACTGATTTTATTACATTGGATGCTCTGAACAATGCACCAAATATATACTTAGTCATAGCATATACTGTATACTGTCGATATCTGTTTATGTGTGTTTACATATATAATTTTGATAAGGAGGGTGAGTCAGAGGATATGGGACTCTGTTCTACAAAATAAAGTTATAATAAAAAAAACAAAAAACAAGACAATCCAAAAGTCAGGATTCCCCAGATAAGCGACTTAGCCCTTATTATATATAATTTACTTGTCATGCATAACTAGAGATAGTTTTCAAAGTTCCTCAATAACAGCAATAGGAAATAAGACAATAGCTGTAAACAGAAAGCATATATCATAATGCAATATCTGATATCCGATTATTTTAACAGTGCTATTAAGTAAATGCCTAAGGAAGTGTATGTATGTTTTGAATTTAAAGTACTTTTGTGGGAACCAAAAGGCTGTGTCAATGTTTAGTTTCTAAATATTACTTTAGAGAGCCTGGTGTCCGTACAGATATACCTACCAAGAGTTACTCTTGTAAAGCCGCTGTCCTGAGCTATAATGGTTTGCGTGTGTAAGGGAAGTAGCTAGAGGAATTTAGCATCATGTAACAGCTGCTATTCTGGACCGTGGATCCTTTAAAGGTAATGTCTAAATTAGCTCCAGATTCCTCCTCTGTAGAGGAGGGGTAGGGAAGGGAGAAAGATAGGGGCATGAGGTCATATGGATATTTTAAACGGCTTAATTAGGATATAGGTTGGAATACAGATAGGAAGATAGATTTTAGGCTTTAGAAAGGATAGTTAGCTGAGAACACCTTGCATGGATTTTTTTTCTACCCAACTGATTTCATCATTGGAAAAATAATTGTGGTATGCCTGTCTGTAGTAATATAGGACCTTATCTGTTAGAAGATGAACTGTCTGCATTTTCACAGAACAGCCAATCAAATTCAAAAGGTCATTTAAAACCAATACCAACAGTTAATATTGACTTGTATAGCATGCTAGCATGTTGCTTCCATTATTAAAGTTTTCCCCTCGTAGTTGTCAAGTAACTGATGCACTAAATCATCCAATACTCCAATCATCAATCCAAAAATGTTATATATTGTAGCTTGCCAATCATTAGATATGGTGACTGAATTAGTTTTCTTTTTAATGCATTTTCCTGTGATCTGGCAGGTAACACACCTGCTGTGTTTGTGTGCCGCCACTCTAGATGAAGGAGCACAGGGGCACCTTTGTATAGGAGCATTGTCAGTCTAGGGGAGGGGAGTATTAGATGTACTAGCAGATTTGGGTTCGCTAACAAACTTAAGTCAAACTCTAGCTTACACTGCAGTTACAGCAACAGGTTTTCTCTTTAGGAATAAATGTTTTACATCATGTTGCAACACTCTAATTCCCAAGCCTTCAAAGGATGCTAAGGGTTCCTTTAGCTCTCCCTGATTGACCTCCCATTTAATGGTGCCTGCCACTTGTCAAGCCAGCTGCAGGACACCGATGATCTCTTTAGCTATCTCATGGGTGGCCTTATGGCCAGCACTGTAAGGATAGCATTCTTTCCACTGTCCATAAATATAAGAGATGTTTTACTCACTGATATCCAATAAATTTGTTTTACCAGGGGTTTATCGGAGACCTAAAAATTATTTCAGGAGTTCCTATAAGGTAAAAAGGTTGCGAAAGGCTGCTCTAACTGATACCTTTGCAGAAGAGCTTGTACTGTTGAAGAACAACAGGTTTACTGGCTGGATCACCAGGTGAAAACAAAGGAAAGAAAGTCTAAAAAAGAAAACGAATGCAACCATCACTTCTAACAATTAGTAAGCTGCAATATAATAAATAAATCATAAGATAAAGTGTTCACAAATCCAAATACAAGCTTCATAAATGTCCCAAAACCCCCCAGATAGTGCTTGTTACTGGTCTTCTTAACATAACAACCATGCATTAACCAACTCCACCCAAAAAATTGGCCTCTCACCTCCAGAGAATGACCCCTGAACTAACAGTAGGTCAAAAGCACTTTCCCTTTAAGGGTATAAATTCTCAATTCAAATGTTGCTCTTTTCCGTTCTCTTACAGCCCAGCGTTGCAGAAACATTCATGCAAGAATAAAGAGACAGCCCATTTTATAAATTAATACTGCTAAAAACTGGGATGACACTTACAAGATACAGCACATCACGGATAAAAGCATGTATTGATGTTACCAATACTCGGTAAGATGGCTGAGAGATGACGTCATGGGTGTAGCTCCACCCCCTAAACACGTTACGTCCCGTGAAGGACTCCCTCAGTAGGCATGGAGCCAATGCTGGAACTCACTGCTAAAATACTTTCCCCGACTTTCGGCGTCGGCTCCACACCTACTGAGGAAGTCCCGCCCTGGACATAACATGTATGGGGGGGTGGGCTGTCTCTTTATTCTTGCATGAATATTTCTGCATCGCTGAGCTGGAAGAAAATGGAGAAGAGTAGCATTTTGATTGAGAGTTTATGTCCTTAAAGGGAAAGCATTTTTGACTTACTGTCAGTTCAGGGGTCATGCTCAGTAGGTGAGCGGTCAATTTTTTTAGTGAAGGTGGTTAACACATTGGTGTTATGTTAAAAAGACCGATAACAAGCACTATCTGTTGATTGAATTTTTGGACATTAATGAAGTTTGCTTTTGGATTTAAGACACTTTATTTATTGCAGGTAATTATATAGCACCGTCAATTTACACAGCGCTTTTTATCTTATGATTGATTTGTATATGAGTTGTTTATTGTTTGGCTGCACTACACTATTTTGATTAATATGCTTATAGAGGGTTATGTGAAAAAACTTTAGTATTTAGCAGATCATCCAAGATTATGTGGGTACACAAGTATATTCATTTATATTTTATTTTATACACTTTGTATATCTAGAGGTTTGTGACAGAGTGGATTGACACACACTATAATTGTGCAATATAATAAATGTTTGCTTTTGCTTTGGGTTTAATAACACATTTTTTTTCCAATAAGTTTTTATTAAAATTCTCCAAATTTACAAAAATCCAGTAAGAAAAAAATACAGTACAAAACTCCAAACAGATCATGATATGCAGTAGCAAACATAAGATTTCACAGTACCAGCATGTCATATGTCTAGCACGGTGTGTGAGAACAGGGATAGAACCAGTATAGCCTTAAAACAATAAAAAATAAAACTTTGGGAAATCATCACCACATCCTTCAAACTTACGATATGTCTATGAATTCAAGTAGAGCCTATGAGCGCAATGAAGAAACCACATATTGCCGCCAGCTCCATCAAAATAAATAATTTAACAGACATGAACCTTGTTATTTCTGATACTATATATTGACCCGCTGTCTGAACCTCGCCCTTCAATGTATCTCAGCTCCTCTTATCAATTTTAACATTGGAAAATACCTAAGGATAGTAGGGACAGAGGGGCAAACCCTGGTACTTGCAGCCAGGGGTCCCAAAGCTGATTGAATTGGTGAGGAGTACCTCACTGCAGCAAGATTTGTCACTCCTTGAGCAGGTTAATATTAACCTGTTCTCTCCAAAGCACAAAAGTTAGAGGAGAAGGGGAGATCCATTTCAGTAAAATACATTTGCGGGCTATAAATAATAGTCTGGAGATAGAAGTCTGGGTATGGGGAGTAAAAAGCTCCTCACCCAGGAATCGGAGTATGCAAGTTAGTAGATCATTATGTAGTTGTGTCTGAAATGTTTGATTAATGATATCAATTATATCACGCCAATATCTAACTAGTTTTGGGCATTTCCAGAGCATGTGGAGGAGGTCTGCAGTGCAACCTCCACATCTAGATCATTCTGGAATCTCCCTATGATGCCATTGGTGTAGCTTATGTGGTGTTCGGTACACTCTGTGTATAATAAATAGCTGGGACAACCTTTGGGAATGTGAAAGGGACACCAGTGTAACCTGCTCCAGAATAGCCTGCCAAATCTCCCCATCAAGAGACTCAATATCCTTAGTCCACCCTAACCTACCATTTAGCTGAATATTTTCAAGGGAATTGTGCAGTAGTAATTGATATAGAGATGAGATAAGTCCCCGCTTGTTGTTGGAAGAAGCTAACTGATCTATGAGCGGAGCGAACACTTGATTAAGATTAGTCCATCTATCTTGTACAGGTAGGACGTGCCTAAGATGAAGAAACTGATAGAACCTCTGGGGTGGAAGACCAAATTCCCTCTGTATGTCTTGGAATGATTTTAATTGATTATGTATAACTGATGGAGAAAGAAAATGCTCTTGGCATACCATCCTTCAAAACCTTTCAACATATAACTGTCCCCTCTCCCACAGGGGCAAGTAGCTAGTCCTTCCCTCATATCTCATAATCCTCTTCATTCCTCACAGACTTTAAGCATAAGAACTAAGTTAGGATATTGGGAGTCATCCCAAAATGTCCCTGCTTCCATTTGAGCCATTAATGAATATTTATCTGCCCTAGACAAAAGTATGACCTGTATAGGGTCTTGTATGTTAAAAGCACCCCAGCCGGAAAAATGCTGAAGCTGAGCTGCCAGGAAATATAGTCTCACTGAGGGAATAGACAGGCCTCCATTTTGCAATTGCAAAATGGGTAAGCAAATTCTTCGATTCTTACCCCTCCATATTAATGCCCTAAAAAGGGAGTCTATAGTTTTAAACCATTTCTGGGTAATCCATATTGAAGAGTTATGCATTACATAGAGCAGTTGTGGGGCCCAAATCATTTTAATAAGGGTCAGGGTGCAGAGTATAATAGTTTTACCCAGCCTATAAATCTAGCACCCAAACTAAAGAGGTCCAGTACCTTTCAAAAATAGGGCCAATCCACACTATCAAAAGCTTTGGTGGTATCCAATGATAGAATGACCCTATCTCCCACATTATCTGAGGGTAGTTGCTGGTTCAAGAAAAGTCTGCATATGTTGATGGCAGTTGATCGTGTTGGTATAAACTCCGATTGGTCAGGGTGCACCAATTTCTACATAACCTTGCTAGGTCTATTGGCCACTACACTAGCTAGTAATTTAAAATCAGAGTTTAGAAGAGAGATTAATACCACTTTAACTGAGATGTTAATTCAAACAGAAGAATGGCAAATGCCAATTTAAGGATAAAAGAAAATAGGCCCAATTTTTCAGTGTTTGAAATAAGAGCTATCTGATCGAATACAGTGTGTTATGCCCCAGATGAACTAAGCAAAAATCCGAAAATGTGTGAAAATTTTGTTTGTTATAAACACGTTGGTGCTGCCATGGTTAGGACTGTACATATCTAGCTTTTGTTGCTGATGATCACTGTTAGCATGTCACATAATTACATAGTATGTCAGTCTGAAAAAAGACAAAAGTCCATCCTGTTCAACCATTAAAAAAAAAGTTGAAATTCTACACCCACAGTTGATCCAGAGGAAGGCAAAAAAACCCAGCAAAGCATGATCCAATTTTCTCCTGCAGGGGAAAAAATATCTTCCTGATCCCTCGAGAGGCAATCGGATGTTCCCAGGATTAACTTTGCCTATAAATGTTAGTATCCAGTTATATTCTGTGTATCTAAGAAAGAATCCAGGCCATTTTTAAACCAATCCACTGAGCTAACCAGAACCAACTCTTGAGGGAGTCTATTCCACATTTTCACAGCTCTCACTATTTTCCTCCAGACGTAAAGCGTGCCCCCTTGTCCTCTGTGATGACCTCAGGGTGAATAGCTCTACATCGGTTTCACTATATGAACCACTGATGTATTTATACATGTTGATCATATCCCCCCTTATCTCCTCTTCTCAAGAGAGAATAAATTCAGTTCCTCTAATCTTTCCTCATAGCTGAGCTCCTCCATGCCTCTTATCAGTTTGGTTGACCTTCTCTGTACTTTCTCCAGTTCCCAAATGTTATTTTTGTGAATTGGTGCCCAAAACTGAACTGCATATTCCAGATGAGGTCTTACTAATGATTTGTACAGGGGTAATATGATCTCTCTCTCTGTGGAGTCTATACCTCTTTTAATACAAGAGAGGATTTTGCTCGCTTTAGAAACTGCAGCTTGGCATTGCATGCCATTATTAAGCTTGTGAACTCCCAGATCCTTCTCCACCATTGATTCCCCCAGTTGTACTCCCCCTAGTATGTATGAGGCATGCATATTCTTAGCCCCCAAGTGCATAACCTTACATTTATCAACATTAAACCTCATTTGCCACAAAGTTGCCCAATTAAACAGAGCATTAGGGTCGGCTTGTAAGTCTTAGGGGTTAAGAAAGCTAAGTTTAGGGGTTGCATGTTTAGTTCTAAGGGGAGTTTTAGCATTAAAGGTGAACTCTAGGCAAATATAACAGATACAAATTAATGCAGCTCTGTAATAATTAAAATGTCACTAAATATAAATATTTTAAATACAGGCCATATAATTACCAAAATTTGACTTGATATCAGCCTCTTGCGGTCTCTGTACAGCAGAGCTGAAGTGTAAGAGTAAGAAGCAACACTAGTCCATGTGTTGACCATACGCATGCTGCTAGAAGGAGAAAAAAGAGTGAGGTAGTGATTAAATCATCACTGTGCTGCTTCTCCTTTCACTTTCCAGTCACAGGCTGGGGTAGGTCCAGAAAGATCTGGGCTCAGAGGAATTGGGTTGAATGATGCTGGCCATCATACTGAGAACATCTAGCACCAGAAAAAAGTACTGTGGGTGAAATCTCTTAGTTAAAAATGAATATTGAAGCAAAAGGTGGATTTGTTATTTCATGGGTTATCTTTTTTTATTTTATTTTTGGCTGTAGTTCTGCTTTGAAACTAAAGCTTGCATTTACAGACTAGGGCTCCTCTCTTCGACTCCAGAAATAAGATCTTTGCACTTGGATTCCAAGGTCAGCAAACATAACTTTTGGATGGAATGATTAGTTAATTATGTATACTCTAGTCAAAACTAAAGAGAGCATGACCCCTCCAACTTGGAGTTTTAATTTTTGGACATAGCTGCACGGCACCAGTCTACCCCTCTTAGTTTGATGACTCGTGATACACTAGAGGTTGTAAAATAGAGATTGAAATAAGTGGACCCACCCACTTGACACATGGGGAGGTCTCTAAAATGTGGCTGCAAAGGAACTCAGATGCAAGCAGAGTGAATGCTCTGACTTTGGTGCTTGGCAATGTTTCTTAGATTGCATTAACACATTAGGCTAGAAAGTTATAAGAAATCCAAATTTTACAGTTACCATTGGAACAGAAATGGAAAGGAAATCTTTTTATGGAGACACCTGTTCTGGGGACAGCTGTCTAAGAGGGGATTTCTTAAGACTTTGAAGACATTTTCACTCAGTTTAGTTGTGTCTTCTATTTTTAAAAGTTTTTGAAAAAAGCACACAGTAAAAAGGCACAATACATTGTCCAAGGCACAACACATTGGCCAAAAAGAGTACAGGGCCCTTAAAAATATGCAGGGATCACAGAATAGACATTACATCTTCACAATATGAGAATATTATAAATGGGTCCTAGCACGAATGTGGTCAGATGGTAACAAGGAGAATCAATCTACTCCAATGCTAAAATGGAGCAAGTGCATGTTAGATGAGTAACATACAGTAAATCAAAAGACAAAAGGCATCAGGGAGATAAAAAAAAAGAGTTGAAGGAAGGTGGGAGGGAGGGAAAGAACTTGAATAGAGAGGGTGGCTAAAGTGCTGTCTGTGTAGCTGGATCCATGGACTTGAGTTCATTATTAATCCTAAGAAATTTGTCATTTGTCTCCAGGATAGGAAGTGAAAGTATATCTCCCCAAAGAAAAAAAAATTGTTACTTTATCCAAACCTAAAAAAAATTCCAAGTTGAAAACATTTAAAAATGATTTACTTTCTAAATCACTGGTTTAAAAGAATAAAACATTTAGGATCTTTAAGGTTCATTCTGGTTCTCATGTTTTACCTGTTTGTTTCATGTCAGTATTTCAAAGTAGTAAAGTCAGAGACATTCAGGCAACTTGGCATAGTTCACCTTTACAGAAAAACTGCCTATGCAGGGAAGGGGTGCCTGTAGATTTAAAGTACATGTGCAACTCTGACCAAAACGGACAGGTGTAGTCCATTTGCATACCTCCTGAAGCCTGACTAAAAAATCCCCATAGATAGCATCATCTAGTCCTGCCTTATTGATAAAAGACTCCTAGCTCTTACTGTTCACCCCCACCATCACAGAAGCGAACTGTCAATCACTTAGCTCAGATCTGCTGCATTAGCACAATTTGTTTTTATCCACAGGACCCCTTACCTTTGCTGGCAGTTTTTTGGTAAATGTGAACTATGCCTTTAAAGTACAACTGCCAGTAAATCTAAACTGACTGCAGAACTAAAATGCTTTAACATTTGCTTCAACACAAAGTTGCAGCTTTTAATTATTGTGACAACTGATTACATTGGCAAACATGTTCTTGTTCAGAATATCCCATGATGTGTTGTTCTTGTTCAGCATATCCTGGGATGGCATATTGTTCCCAATTGTGCTCCTGTGTTGTCACCCCATTGCATGTACCCCTGGTGGAAACCACATGCACCTGTGCCAACACACATTGTGCAGGCATGGTTCACTGTTGTCACTGTCAGGAATGTGGTCTAGCGATATGCAGATGCTGCTGCAGACAGTGCATGTCGACAGGAAATGTCTGCAGGAGCAACAAAAAGCACTAGACCTGGATCAAAATGGTCTTTAGTGGGACAGCACAGAGGACAAGGAAGAGAAAACTGGCTATCAATTATGTAATTTTTAAACATGGTGGCCCAGGAGCAGGGCACAGGCAGAACAAATGCTATGGGAATGTGGGAGAATATAAAAAAAAGGTTGTTGATAGATGAAAGTGAATATATTTCCCTAACTACTTCTATATAGCATTGTCAGTTTTGAAATATTTGAAATAATTTGTTTTAATATTATTGCCTGTATAAATTTTTTCACTTTGGCATACCATGAACATATGACAGTGCTCCCCTGACACACAATATTTTTATGCTGGTTGGACATTTACAGGAAAAATAATTTAACTTGAAATAAAAAATAAATAGGTCTTTGGTTCATATAGTTTTATATCGGTGAGCTGACACCTTTCTGCCTCTGCTGAGCCATCTCCATATGTAGAGTCTGTGCTGCCTTTCTACATTACCAAAACCTATGTGCATATAAAAATATAATTTTCCAGTTAGTAAGCTTTATTTTTATGTAAACTTAGATCTGAATAATTTTAATAAATTATTTAAATAAAGTAGATATTACAGGCTGTAGACATAATTTAATGGCCAGTTTTTTTAAATATACTATGTGGACAATTAACATGTTTGGGATTGATGTTGGTGGAATGTTAATTAGAACCTTAAAAAAACCTGTCCGGATATAAATATAGGAGCTACATTTGCTGACTTGTCTTTAAAGATGCAAGCTCTAAAACCTTTTTTCTTTCAACTACTACTTGGTGGGTCTCTGACATGGAAGAAGTATATGTCATAGGTCAGGTCCCATATTTCTTTCGTGACAGGTTTCACGTAACAACCCTGAATATGAATGCCTACATTATTAGACAATAAAGTTAACTTTGGTGATCTGGTTATGACT
This sequence comes from Staurois parvus, assembly GCF_062004578.1. Taxonomy (NCBI): domain Eukaryota; kingdom Metazoa; phylum Chordata; class Amphibia; order Anura; family Ranidae; genus Staurois; species Staurois parvus. Next base: position 327,431 of record NW_028318712.1, on the reverse strand, counting down.
ATCAAAGTGCCTTGGACATTTTAATTCAAAATGCATGGTTGTGATTTTATATAGTTTAGCCCATGTTTAAGAGGCTGTGGCTAAGGCCTGGTCCCCATTGCATTAATCCAGTTCAGAGGGTAATCCAGGATAATGTGTTAATCAATTCTATATAATTACATTTCAGTTACAATGATGATGCTCTAAAGGTACTGTAAAGACAAAGTTGACAAAAACTTAACTTTGTACATTTTGTTTTTAAAATGACAGAAATACAAATTCGTACCTTCCATATTTATTATTGATTTAATAGTCTCACAACTTATGTTAATATTTCACAGTGAAATGGGCACTGAGGTGAATTAAAGTGCTTCAAATGTATATATTGTCAGTAACAGGCTGAAGAAAAGGTGTCATGTGGTATGCAGCATCCTAAATAGAGCATCACTACTGTTAAAACTTCAGGAAGATGTTACCCCACCGCATTGCAGACAGTAATTGGATCTCCCACCTGTCCATTCACTTGGCATGGAATCGCCAAGCTCCCTCATTCCAAGATGATGTACAGTGTACATCCCATAAACCCTCTTTGGGACTCTCCAGGATACCATTACCCTATAAATAGCTTTCTAGGAAGCTGACAGATTTGTCTAGTTGACCAGACACCTCAGAGAAGGAAATCTGCTTGAAAGATTTTTAAGCACCAAGCTGGACCTAGACTTGACACAACTATAAAACATGACATTAGTAAAACCCCAAGTGATGAGGAAGCTAACAGATGTTTTGCTTAACTATTGCTTTGCAATGAATTAACAATCTTCCAAAATTTTAACCATAGTCCCCAAATACCAAAATTGTGCCATACCAGTATATTGTAACAGGGTTTATGGAGTTAGATGTGCTTTCAGTTATGACTGACTGGATCCCCAATGTCATTTCTCTAGAAAATAACAGATTTAATATTGACACATGATCAGTTGCTAGACATCTCTGGTCTATCATTCATCTAGTCTACATGCATAAGACAACTGCCAAAATCTCTAATCCCACAACACACCATCTAAATGACTTAATAAACATATACCTGACATAACGATCTCGCAGTCATTTCCTCTTTAAATATCAAGCAGGTCTGTTAGTGAGCCAAGTTACTAAAGCGAATGCAAAGTGTAGCAGTGATAAAAGCAGTATATGAAAAAGCCAATTACTTGCATTCAGAGAGTATTATTATTATTATACAGTATTTATAAAGCGCCAATAGTTCGCTCAGCGCTGTACATTACAGAGGGGAACAGAACATGTGACAGAACAATACCAATACAATGCAAAACATGAGGGGATCGAGGGCCCTGCTCTTTCGAGCTTACAATCTAGGAGGGAGGGGATGGTGGCACAGGAGGAGATAGCTGTGGGGGATGGAGTGGTAGGAAGAGTGGAGGAGGTCGGCAAGTTAGCAGGGGGCGGGGTAGGCTTCCCTGAAGAGATGGGTTTTCAGGGTGCGCCTAAAGGAGAGGAGAGTAGGTGATAATCTGATGGGTTGGGGCAGGGAGTTCCAGAGGATGGGTGACACCCTGGAGAAGTCCTGGAGGCGGGCATGGGAGGAGGAGACCAGGGAACTAGAGAGAAGGAGGTCTTGTGAGGAGCGGAGTGTGCGTGCTGGGCGGTACTTGGATATTAGGTCAGTGATGTAGTTCGGGGCAGTATGGTGGACGGCTTTGTACGTCAGCATTAGGATTTTGAATTTGATCCGTTGCGCAATCGGAAGCCAGTGGAGGGATTGGCAGAGGGGGGTGGCGGAAACAGAGCGGTTGGAAAGGTGAATGAGTCTGGCAGCCGTATTCAGGATGGACTGAAGCGGGGATAGCCAGCGGCGAGGCAGGCCAGTGAGGAGGGAGTTGCAGTAGTCGAGTCGTGATATGATGAGGGAGTGGATGAGCTGTTTAGTGGTTTCTGGAGTTAGGAACGTGCGGATTTTGGCGATGTTGCGGAGGTGGAGTCTACACGAGTTTGTTAAAGAGTGGACTTGGGGCTGGAAGGATAGGTTGGAGTCCAAAATGACACCAAGTACTCTGGCCTGCGGGGCGGGTTTGATGGTGGCGTTGTTGGACATGATGGAGAAGTCAATGGGGGGTGGTGTCCGGGCTGGAGGGAAGACAAGAAACTCGGTTTTGGAGAGGTTCAGTTTAAGGAAGTGGAGCGACATCCAGTCTGATATGTCGCTCAACAGGTGTGTGATTCGGGCGGAGACCGAGGGGGTGAGGTGGGGGGTTGAGAGATAGATTTGTGTGTCGTCGGCATAGAGGTGGTAGTTGAAGCCGTGAGAGTGTATGAGTTGGCCAAGGGAGGAGGTGTAGATGGAGAAGAGAAGGGGCCCGAGGACAGAGCCTTGAGGGACCCCAACAGAGAGGGGGAGTGAGAGGGAGGTGGTGGCATTATAGGTAATGCTGAAAGAGCATTGTGACAGGTAGGATGAGAGCCAGGAGAGAGCAGAATCTCTGAGGCCGAGGGAGTGTAGTTTTTTGAGGAGGAGGGGGTGGTCGACTGTGTCAAAGGCCACAGAGAGGTCAAGGAGTAGGAGCACTGAATAGTGGCCATTAGCTTTGGCGGTTAGCAGGTCGTTGGAGAGTTTGAGTAAGGCAGTTTCGGTGGAGTGTAGGGGACGGAAGCCGGACTGTAGGGGATCGAGGAGGTTTTCGTTGAGGTGAGAGCATAGGTGGGCGTAGACTAGGCACTCGAGGAGTTTAGATGTAAATGGGAGCAGGGAGATGGGTCTGAGGTTGTTCGGGTCATTGGGTCCAGGGAGGGCTTTTTAAGTATGGGGGTGATGTGTGCATGTTTCAGAGGGGAAGGGAAAGTGCCGGAGGAGAGGGAGAGATTGAAGATGTGGGCGAGGGAGCGTAGGATGGAGGGGGAGGGAGGTTGTAGGAGTTGTGAGGGGATAGGGTCGAGGGGGCAGGTGGTGAGGCAGGCATCAGAGAGGATCTTGGAGACTTCTTCAATGGTAGTAAGGTCAAAGGTGCGGAGTGTTGGGGGAGCTTCAGTATGAGGAATGTAGGGTGGGGTGGGGGAGGAGGTCAGAGCAGTGGTGGGGCCGTGGGAGAGGGGTGTAGAGGGGATAGCTGAGTGAGGGGGAAGGGGATTGGAGGGAGTTTGAGCAGCGACGAAGTCCCTGTGGGTTATGTCGAGGGGGAGGGGGGATGAGGGGGTAGCTGTGTGAGAGGGGACGGGTTGAGAAGGCGTGTGAGTTGCGGCAATGTCCTTGCGAATTGTGTCAATCTTGTTTTTGAAGTGACTGGCAATCTCAAGGGCAGTGAGTGAGGTGCTGGGTGGAGGTGGGGGTGGCGAGAGTAGAGAGTTGAAGGTGGAGAAGAGTCAGCGAGGATTGGAGGAGAGGGCCTTGATGAGGGTCAGGAAGTAGGCTTGTTTGGCAGTATGGAGGGAGGAGGTGTAGGTGTGGAAGGCAGATTTGTATCGGGTGAAGGCTTGTTGGGATTTGGTTTTGCGCCATAGTCGCTCCAGGGCACGACTGTGTCGTTTGAGGGTTTTGGTGTGATCAGTCTGCCAGGGCTGGAGCGGTCGGGGTCTGATGTTGCGTGTGGTTAAAGGCGCTAGTGAGTCAAGGGCTGTTGACAGCGCATTGTTGTAGGCGGTCATAGCCAAGTCGGGGCAGGACAGGGGGAGGATGCGGTCATGGAGTTGATCAGCTGCGGAGTGGAGGGAGGCAGGGTTAAGGTTGCGGTGGTTACGGCTGGTAGTAGTGTGACATTTGGAGGGGTAGGCGTTGGAGGATGAGGAGATAGAGAAGGTAATCAGGTTGTGGTCAGAGAGAGGGAAGGGGGTGTTAGTGAGGTTGTGGGGAGCGCAGCGGTTGGAGAAGACAAGATCAAGGATAGTCTTCTCATAATAGACATAATAGAATATATTTGGCTAGGCATAAAATATTTTGGAACAATAGTGCTATTGGCACTAGTATAGATTTACTTTACATTTTTTTTTATTGTTGTTGATAGCATTCTGCCTATAACTTATAATAATTGTTTGGGGATAGCTTGAGGATTAGGTTTAGAGGATGGGTTTTGGGTACAATTTAGGTTAGAGTTAAAGTGGTTGTAAACCTCAGACATAAAATATGAACAAAGCATATTCCTCTATAGTGTGTATTTGTCTCAAGAACAATAAGTTTCATTTCTGTTTGCTGCCTCTTTCCTCTGCTATCAGCATGAATCACTTTTGACAAGTTTTCCTAATACCAAGAGAAACATGGTGACAGAGAAGGGACCTTCAGCAGATTGACAACTTCAGCTTTGTTCCTGTGAGCTATGTGGAGGGGGGGGGGTGTCTCTGACCTCCAATCAAATCTCAGAACTCTACTCACTGAGTTATTTTCCTCACTTCAGCTCTCCACCCCTTTTTTCTGAACTCTCAGATAAGCTGTATACATTCAACACTTTGAGTGGATGTAGAGAAAAACTTACATGGGAGGGTTTGTGTGATCTTTGTGTATTACCTGAGGTCAGTCACTTCACTTTGTATATATAAGGATTTACAGCCACTTTACGGGTTGGGTTTAGAGGTCATGTTAAGGTTTCAGGTTAGCTCTTGGGGTTAGGTTCAATTCTACGTGACTGCAATATGCCTTTTTAGGTCCTTATGAACAATGCCACATGTTGTGAACACAGTAATTAAGCTTGTAGCAGAGAACTAAGAATATTCACCTGTGTGTCTTCCTACTTTTCAGACATCACTGTCAAAGTAACAAATTAGTCATAGCATTATAGTCAAGTTAAAGTGATTGTAAATTTTCACCTTGTAAAATAATCCATTCAGTTTAAAATAAAAATGGAAGGTAAAACATTTGTGCATAGATATAAAAAACATGTTAAATACCTTTTGTTCCCTTTGTTATAAGTGATCACATTCCCTCTGTTCTCAGCTGCATAAGAACTAGGGGAGGAGAAACAGCAGTATATTGATCTTCCCAGTGAATGACTGTGGGTGGGGGGGGGGGGAGCGTGTCAGGACAAGACTGATCATTGGAGGAGAGCACACTGAGTTCTCAGCATAGCTAGAAAATGTACCACATTGTGTTCTCCTGCTTAGTGCGGTCAGTTTTTAATAGGAAAGTAGAGGGACTGCCAGGAACACCAGAGAGTTCACACAAAGGAAACAATATAAGGAAAACAGGACACTTTTTTTCATAAAAGTACATGGTACAGCAGGAATATGAAATGTTGGGTTTACATATTGTTTACCTGAAGCATCAGTGTGCAGAATTTGGTATGGGCATCTAACTCTAAAATTACTTTGGGTTACAAAAGGGATAAGGGATTAAGGTTTGGGGGTTGGGTTGCGGTAAAGTTTAGTTTTGGAAATGAGGTTATGGATTATTATATGGGGTACATTGAGTTAAAAAGGTGAGTAACTACTAGTGTGTGTGTGTTGAAATATTACATATGCTATATGTATCAGTGTAAAATATATATGTGTGATCAAATCGCTTGTGTACACTATTTTTGATGCCAAAAATACATGATAAAAATTCTGAGAAACTTGTACCTAAGAAAACAGTTCAGCATTGTCAGTATTTATATTTGTATGCTAATCTTCTTATATTAAAAGCAAGATTGTTGTACTTATGTACATATAGTGTATATGCAGGTTACTAATCTGCATCCAGGATCGGCATTTCTTTGCAGTTTTGGCTGCATGCAAACTGGCTGCTAATTGGCTAATTTTATGCGGCCATATAATAGAGTGTTGCAGTGTCCAAAGGCAAAGTTTAGCCACCTCTGAACACAGCAAACATTCTGCTGCTATTTTACAATCTGAATGTTGCCTAGGGAATTGTCACACTGGCAACCCTGTAGCAGCGATTTTGTTGCCCTTCCATGTGCACCTTACTGCTAAGGCTGGTTATAGGTTGGGACAGTTGACATTTTTTGTGCAGCAGCGATTTTGTAGCAGCTGCACATATCTCTGCTTTATTGCCCTGATAATGTATTGCTGGATATAGAGTTGCTGCTGTAGCTGCTTATCTATGCAGCTACATAACACTAGTGTTCCATAATTATCAGCTGCTACACTGGATAGCATGAGGAATAGCTCCAAAAGCTGCAAAAATCTATTGGTTAGCAACCCAGACAGAATTCCTCTGAATTTTCAGCAACACAGACCTTTCATTGACTGCTATTCATTTTTCCTACCAAACAAAAACACTATTCCGTTCTCAATAGTAACCATCAAGTCTTTATATCTTGCTTATTCTGGCTGATTTATTGCTTTGCAAACCTTTCCACGTGGATCATTGTAACTCTGCCTGATTTCTTTCATTTGTTTTCTTTTAGACCTTCACAGCCTGGTGCAACTCTCACCTGAGGAAAGCTGGCACACAAATTGAAAATATAGAGGAAGATTTCAGAAATGGCCTTAAATTGATGCTGTTGCTTGAGGTCATCTCTGGTAAGTGCTCTAAAGGATCATTCGTTCAGCTTTAGCAGTACATTAAGGACAAAGGTAATGGCAGTCATGGCTGTTGCTGTACATTTGAGTGCTAGCATAGTGCTGGATCCAGGCTGAAAGCCACACACTTGTATATGTAACTTCTTACTCTTAGCTGAAACAAAGTTACCACCTTTTTCTTAGAGCAATGGGGCTGAACTCATGGCCCGGGGGCCACATGTAGCCTTCGGAACCCTATGATGTGGTCCTCCACCTCAAGCTGAATGCAGGAGTTTTGGTGTGCTTTCTGAAAGTGCACCACACCCGCAAGATATAATAGAAGTCTGTGGCAAAGGTAACTCACAGGAAAGTTGCAGGTGCACTGCGCTGCACCCATGATGTGGGTAAACTGCAGTGTATCAGTGTGAGAGCAGCCTTATAACGGGCTCAGGACAGTAAGGGCTCACTTACTTTTGCGGTTTAGGAGGTGGTAAACTCTGTAGTTGAGATGTGTTTTTACCACCCCTTCAATCACTGGTGTAGCATCAAGGTTCCCAATGGCAACCCCGTCCCATGCTCCAGGGGGCCCATGCAGCCTCCCTGTCACATTCTCTTTTACACTTGGACAGGAGGAGTGGGGGACTGCATATGCAGGAACCGATCTTCTCAATTTTCCTCCTGCAACCGCTGAAAGCCGGATTTGTTTTCTCTCCCACTGGCATTCAGCATCTGCGGGAAGAAAATGTTCATTATACTATTCAAATTCAAAATTCTGAACCATTTCATTTCATTGTGGCCCATGACTGGCTAGCTTCTCCAGGCTAACCCCAGTACTACTATGTAAAATGAAAACAGACAACATGACAAAACATACAAAAATAATTGGTTTGAAGGCATTAGCGTAATAGCATATTAAAGCCCAATTACAGCAAAACCTTTAAGTTTTGAACAGAGTGGGGAAGAATATTAAGGTCTCTGTCCCCATTGGGGACATTTTCCCTTACATTTAGTCAGGACAGGAAGTAAAAGAAAAATTCTCCAGGGGTGACAAAGACTGCTACTATTTTCAGTAAAACAGGGAAGGGTTAGAACTCTGTCAGGTTGTTAGTATTGTTTGTGCTTTCCTGTCCTGATGATGACTGATTCCTCATTTCTTGTCTGCTGTCACTGGAAATCACAAAGGCAGGAAGTGAGATGTAATCTTACCAACAAAGATCAATAATAATTTGACAGAAATGTACTCATCCCAAATCTGTCCAAAGCTAAAAAAATATCAACAATTTATAAAACTTTTAAAAAAAAATTCCATTGTGGTAAAGCACTGTATTATGAAGTATAAGTAAGCTATCAATGTGGACAACACATATTAGATCATATGTTCAGTACTTTAAATATAATGGTAAATATAATGTATTACAAGCTTTAAAGTTAAAGTGAAACTTTAGTCATAAAATTAAGTCCTGCTAGATCACTTCAGGCTGGCCCATTATGTAGCTATAGTTATGTGAAACATTAAAAACTAGAAAAGCTACAATTTCTGGGGAAATTGTGTGAAGTGTTCTTGCCTCCATCAGTAGTCTACAAAAAATTATAAATCCTACACTGAAGAGCTTAATATTTTGAGAATCACAAGACCCAGACCTACATTTTGATGCATAGTATGTCTCTGAAATATTAAAAATGAAGGCACAGTCGCAGTTTAGAAATTGCCCTTCAAATTTGAGGTGGCTAGAGTGGAATTTCAATGAATGTCAATGGGCGGCATGAGTTGGAAACAAATGGTCATATTGTGAGAACTATCAGGACTATAGCTTAGCCGTGGACATTTTTAGTGGCAGCAGGGATAGCGGAACGTTTTGATATAAGATTTGTGTAGGTGGGCTTGAAAATGAGGGAGTGATGGCAGTTTAGAAATCATGTCCTGATTTTTCAGCTCACACTCTAGCTTTTGTCACTCTGCTGCCTGCTCACACACCTGGGTTCCTATGGCAACTCACTCTACAGCAAGGGCAGAGAAGAGCGGTTAAAAAAAAACTGCTCCAACTTGCTCACTTCACTGGCGGTTGCCATCTTCAAACGGTTGTAGTTTAAAAATTATAAATCCTACACCGAAGCTCACACTCTAGCTTTTGTCAGCTCCCACTCTAGTTTTGAACATTCCGCCATTCATTCCTATGGGACCAATTTCACCACAAAAACGCTGATATTTCGTGAACCATTCAGCGAAACGTTCCACAAAGTAATAGCACACCAATCGGGAACAATCCGCACGTTTTGGTATATTACTGTCTATATAGTGTAAAAACTGTGGGAGGAGTTAGGGTGGTAAATTTGGCTATAATAATAAGAATATATATGTGAGATAACAGTAAATGGTCTTGCCATGCAAGAACACTCCATTTTTAGAGATTTTTAGGCACTTCCAAATCTGTAGAGGCCGATCTGCTGACAGCCTTAAAGCAGAATTAAACCCTCCTATCCTTTACAGCCAAGGAAGCTGCTTTTGTTTGATCTGCAACTGCCATGAATCTGCACATGTGATCAGTTATGACACCAGACATTTGATGGAACAGCTTGGCTGAGAGTTAGGGATATTGCCATTCCAGGGATGTGACTGTTTTTTTAAAACATTCAATCGATGGGTTTACTTCCGCTTTATGATTTACTGCTGCTCAGGGGCTCTGGGCTTCAGCAAAATGGCAGACTCCAGCAAGACAAGAGCAATGCTGGAGGCAATTTACAACACACACTAATTTTGGTAGCATAATTATTCCTTGCTAAAGAACATTCTTTGTTATCAAATTGTTATGGGTAAGGTTCTGCTTTACCCTAGGTTCACACCTAAGCATTTTCCTCAGCATTTTGCGTTTTGCAGACACGCACTACAGTCCATTTACCGTGATTTCCTATGGGACACGTTCACATCTCTGCTTTTTCACCTGGTGCGTTTTTTGGAAAGGGTCAGGGACTTTTTTGAATGCAAAAAGTTAAATTTTTGGTTCTATAATCTACAATGGAAACGCTTCAGAAAAGCATGTAGTGCGTTTTTGCTACGTTTTTGATGAGTTTTTGATGCGTTTTGTGTTTTAAATCTGCCTACCAACAAGAAAAAAATTGCAAAATGCATAAAAACCGCAAGTGCCAAAATGCACTGCAGAAACGGATCAAATGCAAACTGCATAGGTGTGAACCTAGCCTTAATGTATCAAAATAAAAGATACAGTAAATCTAAACAGTATCTACTGAGCTTCTCCTGTGTAAACGTTAACATCATTTTTAAACTCGGGCACTGCCCGAGGCCCGGGGTCAGTAGGGGGCCCCATGAGATGCCCCTGGTACCTTTTTCATAGGCTTTTTTGAGTTTGGGCAAGGACACAGGGGCCCCATGATCCCCTATTGCCCGGGGGGGCCCCATGAGTTGTCAGTCCGCCCCTGGTGGCAATGTCAACACCAACCAGTTGGACAAAATTCAACTTAAAGATCATTGAGCCAACCCCCTCTGTATCTCAGCTCCCAGTATATACTCAACTGTGAGCAACAGACTTAGGAGAAGACTTTGATAATGAAGTTTGGCCTCAGATTTGGGCTAATGTAAAATCCAGCTGCTTTATGTTTTGGCTGTGGAAGCCAATAACCAGGTTATGGCACATTGGTACCTGGTGCCTGCCAAAATGGCTCATTTTTTAATCAGGTTATTCCCCTCTGTGCTTATGGGGTTGTGGACAGTTGGGACCTTTTTATCTCATTTGGTGGACATGCCCAGTGGCTCAGCAATACCGGGCAGACATATTTTTGGTCCTTACTATGTTGATGAGACACAGGATTCCTTGCAGAGCAAAGCATACCCTCCTTTAAACTTATGGTTTATACCTTTTCTGCTGCAAAGCATGGAAGGATTACACTCTTTCTGCAGATCAAATAAATATGTGGCTACCTGTTACCCCAGATTTGCACATTTTCCATCAGAAATTGACACAAGTCTCCGAGGAATTTATCTGCATTCCAGTTGCATTCCCTTAAGTACCTTTTGAGTTGTCTCCTATCCCCCCACCTTCCATGGATCCTTGAGAGTTTTTATGGGCAGATTCTGTACCAATGAGCCAATGGGACCTTTTTCATTCTGTTTTGTTCTATTCCTTTTATACACATAAATCGATTGTTTGTATGTTTCTGTTAAATAATAAACATTGTATACTTATCTGCTGTATGCAATGGTATTGCACAGAGCAGCCCGGAACCTCTTCTTCTGGGGTCCCTCACTGGTGCTTTTAGTTTTTTCTAATCTCTATAGTGGCACACCTGCAGGCTTGCTCCCAAGCATCCATTGACACATACTGCGCAGCTTGACCCCAACCTGCAATCCTCCTCACAGGATTTGATTGTCAGCAGCAGGAGCCAGTGCCTCCTGCTGCTGTCTCTGAGCCTGTGAGGAAAGAGAGAGATCAAGATAGGACTCAAGTAAGTAAAGAGGGAGGTGCGTGGTCCATAGATTATGGAGGGAGTCCATAGACACACAGAGCGTGGCTCAGCCCCACCCTCACCACTCCCTCCTCACTGACTGTGATTGTCAGCAATTGGAGCCAATGGCTCCCACTGCTGTGTCTTAGCCAATGAGGAGGGAGAGAGCTGGGAGAGTTGCTGTTCTCATGCACATTGCTGTATCGACATTGGGCTAAGGTAAATACAATGTATTTGAGAACTGGCAACCACCGGGTTGCACCGTGGTCACACCAAACTGTAAAAAGTGCCACGTTCCAAATCAGAGAGGAAAAGTTTGGAATATAACCAATATGGACTTTAGGCACATGAATACAATACTGATATAGGTACAAACATGTATTTATTAACACAACTTATTAAAATTGATATAACTCATTTAAAAAATGTGATGCATTTTACTGAAAACATAGTGTCCCCCCCCAATTGGGTTATAGTCTCTGGCATTGGACACTTAGTATGGATGTAAATGGTCCACTTGTTCCAACTGTAGGGGGCGCCACCGTTCACAATCTGCCCAACATGTTTCTTGACTGGAGTCGCTTCCTCAGGGCCTTGAAATGCATCTATAGAACAGAAAGGCTTACAAATAATAACCATTGTATTTGTATACAGTTAAAAAACAACTGGTAAGACACTTAACAGAATGAAATGTCATGTAATATACACATTTTTCAAGGCGATAGATAGAATACCACCGGGCAGCAGGCGGACCAGAACCCCAGGGGGGATGTGGGGGCACAATTTCAAACAGCCGAGGGGAAGAGAGGGCCACTGTGTAAAAAGCAGTGTAATAGAATGCATGAAGGTAAAATAACCATCAGCCTTTAGAAACACTTTAATTCATGATTTTCATAATATCTTAACTAGTCAGTCATGACTTAATATGCCAAGTTAAACACTAAATACGTTACGTGTGTAACATCTCTTAGTAAATACTGCATTTAATCAGGCAAAACATTGCATATTATAAAATATATAGGGTGTCCCTAAACTCTGGACACATAGGCAAAATGCATATTTTCAATAAATTTCAATACATTTTTCAATAACATTTTATTTAATTGTAATATTAATCAATAAAATCTTCAATGTGATCTCCACCATTTGTGATGCAAAGTTCCATGCGCTTTGCAAGATTCACATGAACTTGATGCAGTAACTTCACATTTCTGTCAATTTGAGCATATTCATTCATGATGCCTTCCCTCAGGTGATTCATATCTGTGATTTTCGTTGAGTACACCTTCTCCTTTAGCATTCCCCCAAAAAAGAAGTCAAGGGGGATAAGGTCTTGTGAGCTTATATAGTGATATATTATACACATATAAACTCACCGGCCACTTTATTAGGTACACCTGTTCAATTGATTGGTAACACAAATTGCTAATAAGCCAATCATATGGCAGCCACTAGACTTGCCGAAGACGACTTGCTGAAGTTCAAACCAAGCATCAGAATGGGGAAGAAAGGGAATTTAAGTGATTTTGAGTATGGCATGGTTGTTTCAAATCTAATCTACTGGGATTTTCACAGATAACATTCTCTAGGGAAATTCAGACTCATCAAACCAGGCAATGTTTTTCCAATCTTCTGTAGTCCAATTTTGGTGAACCTGTGCAAATTGTATCCACCATTTCCTGTTTTTAGCTGACAGGAGTGGCACTCAGTGTGGTATTCTGCTGCTGTAGCCCATCTGCTTCAAGCTTCGATGTGTTGTGCATTCAAACATGGTATTCTGCATACCTTGGTTGTAACGAGTAGTTATTTGAGTTACTGTTGTTTTTTTCTATCATCTCGAACCAGTCTGCCCATTCTCCTCAGATCTCTGACATCAACAAGATATTTTCATCCACACAACTGCCGCCCACTGGATATTTTCCTTTTTTGGACCATTCTCTGTAAATTCTAGAGATGGTTGTATGTGAAAATACCAGTAGACCAACAGATTGTGAAATACTCGGACCAGCCCGTCTGGCAGCTACAACCATGCCACGTTCAAAGTCACTTAAATCCTCTTTCTTTCCCATTCTGATGCTTGGTTTGAACTTCAGCAAGTCGTTTTCACCACGTCTATATGCCTAAATGCAATGAGTTGCTGTTATGTGATTGGCTGATTAGCAATTTGTTTACCAAACAATTGAACAGCTGTACCTAATAATGTGGCCAGTGGTTGTAGATGCACATGTGTCTTTTTTTCAACTGGACTAACTATGTAACATGCACTGTGGTTCGCTGCCAAACATGCTACATGCACCTTTTTTGGTGCATAACCAGCCCATTCAAATAACACACATTGCTAGCACAGGGCAATAATGTAAATGGACCCTTACACAACACCACTTTTCTCAGGTACACTTGAACCCACTTAAAAAGTGATCTACCTAGATTTTAAGATACAACCATCTCTTGGGTTTACAGAGAATGGTCCGAAAAAGAGAAAATATCCAGTGACGGCAGTTGTGTGGACGAAAATATCTTGTTCATTTTAGAGGTCAGAGGAGAATGGGCAAACTGGTTGCTGTGACATTCAGGTGGTAGGGTCAGGCTTTGGTGTAAACAACATAAAAGCATGGATCCATCATGCCTTGTATGAATGGTTCAGGCTTGTGGTGGTGGTGTAATGGTGTGGGGGATATTTTCTTGGTACTAGCAAGGTGTACCTAATAAAGTGGTCGGTGAGTGTAGCTCAACTATGTAAGTGTGCTGCTGCAAGCTGTGTTGCAACACACATCTGTTGATCTGTTGACAAGGTACATAGGTGTGCCATTCAGAATGAATGGCACTGCATCACACCATCATGTGTAAAAAGTATTGTGATGTGTTGAGGTTGTGGCATGCGTTACCCTAGTACAATAGTGTGAATAAGCTCTTAAAGAGAAAGGACACACCAAATTTTGATCTGATTTTGTTTTTTTTCTCTGTTTGTACACTTTGTAGGTTGAGAGCTAAAACTATTAGCTGCATTATTTTTTAATGCATTCTCACTGTAAAGAATTTTTTTTAGTAGTACCTATATTAATATAGTCAAGTCAACTAAGCGGTGACCACAGCACAAAGTGCTGCTCACTTGTGCTGAAGTCTTAATGCCAGGTTTAAATATTTCAGTGGATAGTTCCCCTTGCCGTAAAATGTGTTGATATCTTGGTTTAGAGTACACATAAAATATGTGTCAAGGGCAGGAAATATCTTTCAGCACTGCTTGCTAACATTCTACTGCCATGTGAACTGTCTATGGCTAGCTTAAGAAAGAATGTGTTAACATTTACTATCAATATAGGAAATACTACAGGCTGCATGCTTCCAATTTTGGTTGGATCATGGATGCTTGGGGACTACAGAGGCATTTTTGACCAGCCTCTAGGCGTGCCATTTATGCTAGTCAAAGGTCTAGTTGATTAGATTGTTTAATAAAGAGTACTAATGACAAGACTAAAATTAAATTTATGAATAATTTCACATCTATTAGGCTGACACAATTTTATTACTAAAACTGTAGAGTGCAATATGTGGTGCAGGTGTGCATGGTAGTAAATCAGCTTCTAACTTCAACTTGTTCAATTAAGCTTTGACAAAAAAAAATGAAAAAAATGAAAGCTTGTATGCATCATTTATTACTGGGATTCATGGATGGCTGACCTCTCATGTGCTGAAGTTAACCAACTCAGATACATCTGTTCTCCATGGTAGATACGGGTGAAAGTATACATAGGCACTTTGCTCAGTGCTTCATGCAACCTGGATGCCCCAAGCTGGTGCCAAAAGTGTTAGTGAGTAATGGCAACTTCACCAGAGGGAAATATTTCTTCATGCTGGACTTCACGTGTGTCTTCCAATTCCAGACACAGTAGATGATCTTCAGTACAGCAATCCATAAACATGTATGTTAAAAGGCATATTAGCATATAAAACCATATTTTTCTGTAAACACTGTGATAATAGTGGCAGATGTATCAGAAGGAAAATGATATATATACATGTAGGTTGTAGAGCGGGCCCAGGCCGTAGGCACTCCAGTGGGAAGGCACGGCACACCAAGTGGTTGAAATTGCAGGAATTGTATTGTCAAAATGTTCCAACATACAATAACAGAGTCTATGCAGCGGCTCACAGAAGTTATTCGGTACTTGCAGAGAGCAATCCACGGAGACTGACAGCATCTGGTGCAGGGGGTGGCTCGAAGGCGGATGAAGAAGTGACTAGTAGCGGAAAGGTTCCCCTTAGAAGCTAATGTCCTTATGCTGTCCCTCCTCCTCTAGAACCGCTCCCTATGCAAGGCACACACTCCCTGTCAAGTGGGTTCCTGTCCCTAACCTAGCCAAGCATAAAATGTGCACCGAAAGCAGGGAGACGGTGCTTTTTATAAGCACTAGCCTCATTGAAGATGGCCGCAGGCATCACCCGGGTGGCAGCGTCTAATCAGACAGCAGCCCAGCCGATGACACGTACAGAGGTTTAAGAGGAATTCGTATTCCTCCTTCATCCTCTCCCTCTGCAGGGTGGCCGCAACAGCATCACCTGTGCAGGGAAGTCAGACTGCACCTGCCTACATACAGTTCTTATTGAAAAATAAATACAGTATATGTCTGTCAAATCATTACACTTTGAAGCACCAAAGTGTAAAGTGTGTAAAACACTGAAGGGAGATTTCAAAAACGATGAAAACTATCATTCCAATTTGTTTGATATTACTTCATGTATACATTCTGCTTTTGCAGGTGAGAGGCTGCCTAAACCCGACAAAGGAAAAATGCGCTTCCACAAGATTGCAAATGTCAATAAAGCCTTGGACTTCATCGCCAGCAAAGGAGTGAAACTAGTGTCAATTGGTGCTGAGGGTAGGTAGTAGCCCTGGACTGGTTAAGGATTAGAATTTGAAAGGAAGGTATTGTTCTTTTAATTTTTTATTTTAAATATGCATGTGAAACATATTTGTGCGGTGTATTTTTATTCTTTTCTATCAGTTATATATGTAGCGCACTTCATACACATACTAAAGCCCTGTACACATGGGCCAAATATCGGGCGGTATTGGCTGGTTCAATAGAATCCGGCCGAATGCCTGGCTTCTGTGAAAGGACATGACCGACAAAGGCTGAGAAAGCTGACGGGGGGGGGGGGACCTGTCAGAACACAGTAGCTCAGTGGGGAGATCACTGTACTAACATTAAGTTGCTAGTACAGGATCTCCTTCCGATGTCTTCATTTATTTTCATTCAGCTCACTGGGTTGAGCGAAAAAAAAAAAATATAGTGTGTACTATGCCTTAACATCCTGCTTTGCAGAAACAGAGGATTTCTACATTTTGATTTGGTTTCTGCTAGTGGCTAAATCCGTAGGTGTAAATGTAAGATAAAAATACTACAGTAATAGCTCAAGATGTGACCAAGAGCAATATCATCCTTTCCTAGGTGAGAAATTAGGAAGCGTGAGTATCTGCTGAAAAAAGGTACTTGCCACACAAAAAATATTTTCTAAATGTTTTAAGGGCCCGTTCACGCTGCCCCTACAGCTGTAAATCAACCCCTGTGTATTTTACAGCATTCGACTATCGTTTTTAAAGACAATTCATCCTATTTTCATATTATTTTCAAAGAGAGTTCGCCCATCAGCATACAACATAATAGACAGATTCTAAATACACACACAATTTCTTCATGTTATTTAAAATCAATCAAGATTCACCTACCAGCATATCATATAATATAATATAATATCTATCTATCTATCTATCTATCTATCCAGTCGTATCTGACCCTTGGCGATTGCATGGACCGTCACTCGTAAGCGACTTTTTCCATGAATTCTCTTAGCAATTATTTTACAGGGTAGGTTGCCAGGTCTTTCCCCAACCCCTACCATGCAGGAGATCCCGCATGGCCAGGTATGAATAATATAATATAATATGGAGAGATTCCAATGACAAACGTGTTTGATTTTTCTAGTCACATTTTTAATCAAACAAGACTTCACAATCAGCCGCCATATTACAAATAGGGTGAATCCTCTTTGAAACTGAGCCTACAGCCTAATGCTGTAAAATGCAGATAGACAAATGTCCAGCAAACATTTGAATGTGCGAATCACATAGTGAATCCTTTATAAATAGACTCCTCAGTGTACTATCTGTGTACTCCTGGTACAAGAAGCAGATTAAGCCAAAAGGTCAGTACATTGGATTGCTTCCATAAATGTCTCTTTATTCCATTTAGGAGGGTTAAGCCATGGACAAAGGCAGGCTATACCTATGTATGTGGTTTTTCATCTCTAATGAAATCATGAAACATTTTGTGAAACAAGCTGATGTGCTGATCTTTGGATTTCACATATTACTAGTTTCAACTTAAATAAAATGTATTTAGTGTATCTCTCCAACTATTTCGAATACATACTTGACTATTGAAAACCAAGTGACTGGATCAGAATCCCAGGGGTGCTAGTCAGATAAGGATGAGATGCAGTCAGACAAGACCATTATTTGACTTTGACAGTCCTGCCAGATGACATTAAACTGATTTTTTTATTAAGATGTAGATATATGTTGCTGCTTTTATAAGGAAAAAATATTCTGCAGTTTCATATTGTTAGTTCAAGAATGCTGTACCAGAAGAATGACTGTGCAGTTATGTAGCCATAGCACCCTGATGGTCATAACAGAAGATCTCTGTAGGGTGGCTTTACATATAAAAAGTGGGTTGAAATTTTGTGTCCGATTCTTTATTCATCTCCCACCAAATGGAGATCAGGACCTGCTGTTTCTACTGGTAGACGGTGTTATGGCCAAAATATATATACATGTTCAATTACCCTTTTCTCTTTTTTTTTTTTTTATTTTTTTATTTAATTGTTCAAAAATAAAATATCACATATGGACAACACTTTGACCTTGTATAACTGGAGTCCCGGATTCAGTTCCCAACTGAGATGCTATCTGTAAGATAATTGTATGCTGTCTGTTTTTTTCCAGGCAACAGCTCACCTCAAAAAAAAATCCATAATATAAATAGTACAATATGAAAAATTACTCTGTATTTAAAATCCATTAAAAAACAATATTTGTTATTTATTTCTTTTCCCATAGAAATTGTTGATGGAAATTTGAAGATGACTTTGGGTATGATCTGGACAATTATTCTCCGTTTTGCAATTCAAGACATTTCTGTTGAAGGTATATGTTAGGTTTATCTTTATATATTTCAAACCAATACTAATGCTAAATTAAGGATCACTACAATACTACAACACCTTAGCATGGACGTCTTTGGTGAATTGCTCTAACCTGTCATGGGTGAAAAATCATTGTATATCCACTTGCCCTTCCTGACCAGGCCATTTTTGTGTCATGGTGCTGCGTTATTTTAACTGACAATTGCACGGTCATGCAATGCTGCACCCAAATGAAATTTACAGCCTTTTTTCCCACATATTGAGCTTTCTTTTGGTGGTATTTGATCACCTGTGCTTTTCATATTTTTTGCATTATAAAAAAAAAAAGTCCGACAATTTTGAGAAAAAAAACTATATTTTTGACTTTTTGCTATTAAACAAGTCCAGTAAAAAAAATATAAAAATCAAATTTCATCATAAGTTTAGACCAAAATGTATTCTGCTACATGTCTTTGTTAAAAAAAAAATCTTAATACGTGTAAATTAAATGGTTAATATGAAAGTTTTATCATTTACAAATGCAAGTATAGATACTGGAATTTTTTAAAATTTTTTACTAGTAATGGAGGTGATCAGCGACTTATAGCGGGACTGTGGCGGGCATTCTGACACTGGGGGGAACTGACTTGGTGTCACTGACATCCCCAGTGACACCAATACAGTGATCAGTGCTAAAAAAAAGCACTGACACTGTACTAATAGCACTGGGCAGGAAGGGGTTAACATGAAGGGTGATCAAAGGCTTAACTGTGTGCTGTTTACTTGTGTCTGTGTGTCTGTGCTTCACTGTAATTACACTGCTTTGGATGGCTGTGTCATGTACAGCCATCCAAAGCAGTGTGCATGAGCTGACAGGGAGAACTGTATTATTTACATACAGTTCTCCTCCCCATCGGAGATGCTCGGCAATCACCGGGCGCCGGGGAAAAAATCACCAGCCAGGACCCGGTGATTGCTGGCTACGAATGGTGGAGTGGGTTGGGCTCGTGCACGCCCCCTACCTGAAACTGCAAACATAATTTAGTAGAGTAAGGAAGGATTTTTATTGCTGCCTGTGCCTTCTTAACTTCTCTGACCCAACCCAAACTATGAAACAACATGGGCTGCAGTTAGTCTTTAACCTTCCAACTTACCTATGACATTATTCGATTTCTCAGTTGCCTTCTTTTTGGGTTTCTTTGCTATCATTTATCTTATCTATGCACCCATCATTTTGTATTAAGCTTACCATACATGGATCAAAATTCGGCTGGTTCAGCAGGGACTGGCCAAATTTCGATCCATGTATGGGCAGGGAGGTTGTACATCAGTTGTTCTACCGATTGACTTCTGTACAACCACAATGTCAAATTTTCCCTGCTCGATCAGGGCTGCAAGTTATAACCTGCAATGTTAATCAGAGTATTCTGACAGAAGGGGAAGCCTCCCTGCTGTCAGAAAACAATATCTCAGTGGGGAGGATTCCCCCATCCACATGCACACAGGTCAGTTTTTTCATTCAACCCGCTGGCTAAATGAAAAAAAACAAACTGTGCCATCTATAGGCTGCCTCAGGGTGACCTTCCCTGTTTCCTAAGGATTTATGAGCTGTAATACTTGTTTTCTCATGCTTTGATATGATTTTCTAATGTCAATAATCAATCAATGCCCTTGCTGAGAATAAGCTTTTTAGCTTAACAACATTTCAGCTGCTAAATGAAGGAGGATATATGGAACACAGGTGTCCAAGTTTGTTCCTAAGCAGCAGAAGCACAAGATTTTACCCTGGTGTCTCATATATTATTAATAAAACAATACAGTATAGGCAGAGTATTTATTTGAATATCATCTTGCAGCCACTATCATCTGATTCTGGGTCATAGAAGAACATTAAATATACCCGTGAGGCCTGAAGGAGAAGTATGGCCAAATACTTTTCTTTTAAGGAATAAAGTGTAGTTCTCTTAGTTTAGCTTAGTAAATATAAGACACTATAATATAAGAATACCAAATATTGAAAAAAAAGAAATTAAAAAAAAAAACCCTGTGTATTAGAGACATCAATTTCTATTCAAATCTACACTAAGCTGAATTTATATTTTCAGCTCAGCTGGGCAATAACACACCATAATTTTCAATTAAGTTCCTATTTAGGCTTCTGTACCTTTATACACATTAAAGGTGGCATCATGTCTTTCCCAAAATGAGATGGGTAAAGTGTTCTATTCATTTGTAATGAAATATTTCATATTTAAACCATGTTTTCCCATCAGAGACATCTGCCAAAGAAGGGTTGCTGCTGTGGTGTCAGAGGAAGACTGCCCCCTACAGAAATGTTAATGTGCAGAATTTCCATATCAGGTAATATGAGTTGCAGGAACATTAAAGTACTTTTTATTGAAACTGAAGTTTTTTTTTCTAGAGCATTTGGGGGCACCAAATATACAGTTACCAAATGTTAAAACAAATTTCAGGAACACTACTATTGTTTTTGTTTAAATTGACATGGTAAATTTTATTTTGCTTTTCAAGTTTATAAGTTTTTAAACTCTTTTTAAATCTGTTTAAACTATCTATGTTCAGTCATGGTTTCCAATGACAGTTAAATACATGACCATGGGAAATGTTATATTAAAAGTTAGCTAAAAACAATAGCACAGCAGAGCAGCTTGCTCTCTGGTAAATGATAAAGTCACTACATTGATGACTCAAACGAGTTCTTTAAAAAATCAGCAATTCCAACACAGTTGAAAGTTGATACAGTAGAATATGTCATAATTAGACTATACTGCCATCTGCTGGCTAGATAGAAGACTGCATATTAATCATTTCCATTATTTCATATTAACAACTGTAAAAAAAAGAAAAACCTTTTTAAATATTTTATTTTTATAGCACCTTCCATTTTAAACCAAGATAAAAACATATGCATAAAACCACTATGCATTCACTTAAAATCTGTATTTTCCTCAGTTTCCAGACCACACTAGAGCAGAATAGCTTTCAATGGAAACCATGTAAGAACAAACAGTCTTTTTCCGTAGCCAAAATTAAACATTTATACAGATTACATGTTAAGGTTTAATTTTACCTTATTTTCCCCCAGTGGTCTGGATATCTTTCTGTATACTACAAACAACACATTACAAAGAATCTGAACAGACACTCTTAACATAATGCAGCATACTTATGAGAGTCAGAGCAAGAATAGAACTGCTGCCAATAGCAACCACATTCCTTATTTCATATAGCAAATCAAGCTTTATTAGTTGCTACAAGCAAGAGCTTTACTTTACTTGTATATATATTAATTCTAATCAGTATATACACAATCTGAAAATGTTAGCTGTGTTTCAAACTAAACATAAACTGGATTTATGCTTATGAGAACAGCCCAAGCTGCATGTACTGAAAGCTGACTGACGAGCTGCCATAGTCATAGTTATGTAACACATATGAATCTATCATGGACAAAGAAAATCACATTATGAAATATTTATTGAATGCTTCAGCACTTTTTGCTGACAAAAGTACAAAAATTCCAAATGTACGGTACATGTAATAAAACACATTCCTAAATCATTATCATCAGTTTTAGGATACACTATTGATTGGCACAGTATTGTATTATTCTTTTATGATGTTCAATATCAAAGAAGGCTTTTCATTCCACTCCCTAAAGTTATGTGATTTGTATCGCTGCAATGGGCAATGCTTCAGTCCAGTAAACGTTTATGGAATCTGCTTAGCAGGGAGAATTACAGCGTGCATCTGCTGGCATCAATCAGGGCCTTATCTATTTTTACCATACAGTGTAGGGAACTAACATGCATACCCTTTACAGTATCTAAGAGTAGATGAAAAAATGCCCCTGCATCTAGAATCTATTAAACTAGTTAGTAGTACATAAATGTTTGTCAATTTAAAAGACTTTTTTATCCCTAGTTGTATTAGTTTACCTTCAATTACAGAAGTCTCTTCATTTGGAATATGAAAATATAAAACAATAAAAAATGCTATGCTGCTTAGTAGTTTAAAGTATATAATTTTCTGCAACATTATAGGAGTACTTTAGGGCCCATTCACACCTATGCACGTACATTGCAGGGATGTTGGTAATGCACACATGTAGATATAAATTTCTTTAAAATTCTCTAAAACTCTTTAAATATACTAAAGTGACCAATTTATTCAACCTCAAAAAGAGTTGAGGATTCCACCCTAAGGTTTTGAAGTCCATCAAAACCCCCAGCAAATCCCACTAAGCCTCTCAGGAGTAAAATGGTTCTACACTATCATCAGCATAGACATGGAGGTCAAATATTGGTAAATCATCCCTTCAATCAAAAAAATAAAATAAGGTATTTAGACAATTTTGACAGTTTGCAAAAATATGCAAATACTGCAGTCAGAAATGCCGCTTTGCTATAAAATAATTCTTCCAATAATGATTGCTTTTTCTTCTTTTGTCATGTAAAGCTGGAAGGATGGCCTTGCACTTTGCGCTCTTATTCATAGACACAGGCCTGACCTCATTGATTACTCCAAGCTCAGAAAGGTATACCTTTCACTTTCATTATCATTTACATTGTCAGTATATGTTTTCAGTATTTGTTTACGCCATTCTTCCCTCATTATTACAGAGAATTCCATGGCTTGCTTTCTTCTTCTTATTATAGATACATTGTAATATATATATATATATATATATATATATATCAGTTTACCAATACTTAGATGTAGTGGTGCATTCGTTTTCTATTTTAGGCTTTTTTCCTATATTTTTACCTGTTGATCCTGATAGTAAGTCTGTTATTTCTCAAGTTAGAGGGTTAAGACAAACCATTTCCCACTGGCAGGAGTCCTTACAATGAACAGCTTTTATTTATTTATTTTAATTCACGTAAAAGCGTTAACTCAAAAGGAGAAAAAAACTGTTGCTGTAACTGTTTAGAAAGTGTAAGACACCTATGCATGTTTCCGTGTGTCATGTTTAGTGTAGCTCATTCATTTCAATGGGCTGGCTTACAAGGAAAAAAATCAATAAAGAAGTGCATGACGATTTTGAAAAATTGCACCCCACCAAACCGTATTGTCCTTTGTTACCATACATTTTGCTGCATGTGAAAGTGAGTGTTAGCAAGATACTTGGGGGTGACATTAAAAATAATGGCTAAACTAAAATAAACTAAAATAACTGCAAAAGGGCTGCATGTTTTTGTGTGTTGTGGGCATGTGCAAAATATTAGGTGCATTCCCACAAAACACAATTGTGAACCTAGCCTTAGCTGGAGTTTGGCTTTAATTTTTTAGTCAAGCCCATCTACATCTGCTAGTGCACTTAACACTACCCTCTACCCAGACTGACAATGTTTCTGTCAAAGTGTGATTCCATTTTTACTCTATCCAGAGTGGAGACACTCTAAAACAGAAAGCGATATACTGGCTGGATCACCAGGTTAAAATAAAGGAAAAACATTTCTGAAAAATAAAACTACTGCAGCCACTACATTTTAAGACTGGCAAGTTATAATACATTACATTTTTGCTTTTGGATTTAATGCCACTATAGGTACCCTTTGACATATGTACACTTATAAACAATACTCTCCATTTCTCTGTATAAGGTTTCCAAGTAGTCATGTGTGTTTTAAAATTACTTAAAAGCTCCTCTCTGAGTTCTGTAAAGTATAATTTATTATTTATTTAAAACTTCACTTCAGTAGATAAATGCACTATTTGAAATTTTCAGACGTACTGCTTGTGGTATGCGTTCTACTGGTTAAAAACCTATGATATGTTTGATGGCCCTAAATTAAATACAATGTGAAATAATTTTAGACGTTCATACAAATGTATAAATATGTGAGTGAATGTGAGTTAGTAAAAAACATTGAGCCTGGGTTCACATATGTGTGAAGTCAGTTTGCAGCAGTTTCAAGGCCCGTACGGTGCGACTTCACTCAGTGGTAAAGTGTATGATATTGGAAATTGCACCTGCACCTTTTTGAAATCGCACATTTGTGAACTGGCTCCATAGAAGAGCCTAGTGATTCACATGTCATGCGAATCGGATGTGGTTCAAAACAAATCCAAGTCACATATATGTGAACCGGGACTTATATGGAAATCTTTTCAAATTATTTAATTGCACACAAATGATCTTTATGTATGTGTAGCAAGCGTTGGTAAATGTTTCAGTCTGGTGCATTTGCATCGCATTGTAAGTGAATAAAAAAATCATACAAATTAAAGTATATCTAAATCCAAGAAAAAAAATTAATATATTGCAGCTTACCAATTCTTAGATGTGGTGGCTAAATTAGTTTTCTTTTTTCAGGCTTTTATTTCCTTTTTTCACCTGGTGATTCTGTCAGTAAAACATTTCCTTTTCTACAGTGACAATGCTTGCTCATTGTACTGTATCTATCAAGAAGCATTCTTGTCACCCTTGGATAGTACTACAGAACAACCTTCCAATCCTTATCTCCCATTCCACCCACCCTTATCACTTCATAACAAAAGGGGGAGTTATCAGCTTAAAGGGGATCAGTAAGAGAAGTGTATATCTGTCTAAAATGTTTTTTTAATCAATTTCTACAGGATGACCCCATCGGTAACCTCAACACTGCCTTTGATGTAGCAGAAAAGTTTCTGGATATCCCAAAGATGTTGGACGCAGAAGGTGTGAAACAGATAATGAACAGAGTCATGAAATAAAACTAGTAAAAGTATTGGTGAATTTCCATTACAGATTGTTGTCCCTCTCTGCAGATATTGTAAACACACCCAAGCCAGATGAAAAGGCAATTATGACTTATGTGTCCTGCTTCTATCATGCCTTTGCTGGAGCTGAGCAGGTAACAAATACAAATCTTCATTTTTCTGAAAAAAATAATCAAATTCTGGTCCAAGATGACTCACTGTAAGAGTCTAGATTTTGACAGGCTCGGGACAGGATTCAGCAATCCAACAATTATTGGGGAACTGGAGAAAGTACAGAGAAGGGCAACCAAACTGATAAGAGGCATTGAGGAGCTCAGTTATGAGGAAAAGATTAGAGGAACTGAATTTATTTTCTCTTGAGAAGAGGAGATTAAGGGGGGATATGATCAACATGTATAAATACATCAGTGGTTCATATAGTGAACTCGGTGTAGAGCTATTTACCCTGAGCACATTACAGAGGACAAGGGGGCACTCTTTACGTCTGGAGGAAAAGAAATTTAATCTCCAAACATGGAAAGGTTTCTTCACAGTGAGAGCTGTGAAGATGTGGAATTGACTGCCTCAAGAGTTGGTTCTGGTCAGCTCAGTGGATTGCTTTAAAAAAGGCCTGGATTCTTTCTTAGATACACAGAATATAACTGGATACTAACATTTGTAGGTAAAGTTGATCCAGGGAATATCCGTTTGCCTCTCCCTGCAGGAGCAAATTGGATCATGCTTTGCTGGTTTTTATTGCCTTCCTCTGGATCAACTGTGGGTATAGGATTATAACTTTTTTTTTTAATGATTGAACTGGATGGATTTTTGTCTTTTTTCAGCCATACTAACTGTGTAACTATCATTAACATATCTCCATGAGATTAATTAGTTATTGTCATAAAAAAATAAACACATTATATTAGGGTGCTATATTCTGCAGCTCACACACAGATCACTGAGCCATTCACAACAATTCTTACCCCATAAAAACTTACATTTCCACTCAACACTGAAAAATATGCTTTGTGCCCAATCAGATATTAACACATACAATTTGCAGTACAAATTATATATAAGCAAATAGATGCTGCATCTTGAAACATATTTATTATAATTTTATTTGTGTACAGAAGGCATTGGTAAGCAGCATAGCTTGTCAATAAATGACTGATTTCCAAGAAGAAGATGGACAACTTACAGTTCAAATATTAAATGAAAATTTATTTTGAAGGGCACACAATTAGAGAAATCGCTTGCTATTTTGAAACACTGACTGACTCAAAAATAAAACCATAAGTAGGCAATATTAAAGCGGAGCTCCACTCACTCTAAAAAAATAAAAGTAAGCAGCTACAAAAACTGTAGTTGCTGACTTTTAAAAAACAGCCACTCACCTGTCCCATGATCCTGTGTTGCCCCCGCCACAGCCGTTTCACCGGCTGTTCTGTATTCCAGACGCCGGCATCTTCAATGGGGGCACCAGGCTGTGACAGCTTGTGGCTTCACAGCTGGGTGCCCACTGTGCATGTGTGAGTAGCGATGCGCTTCCTGAATGGCCCCGTCGTCTTCTGGAACCTGTCATGTGTCCCACAAGACTTCGGGGAGGGAGGGTAGGAGGACAACTTTCATTTCTGATTGCCTAGGGGATTGCAGCAGAAATGGGAGCGGGTACTTGTCAAATTCGGGTACCCATTCCCTCCCCCTGCTCCCCAAAGGTGCTAATCCTTAATGGGGAGCAGGGGACCAATCTTTAAAGCAGAACTTCCCCTTTTGGGTGGAACTCCACTTTAAGAAAAGAATGCAAACATGTCAAAGGTCAGCGCACATTTTCTTTGTACTTGTATGCTTTTTTGTTGCCATTGGTTGTGAAGTATAGTGCAAAGCTCCATTGAAATGTAAACTGTTTATACAGGCTGAGACTGCAGCAAACAGGATCTGCAAAGTACTTGCTGTGAACCAGGAGAATGAGAAGTTGATGGAAGAATATGAGAAGTTAGCAAGTGAGGTTAGTATGTAATCATGCATGAATCTAATGTGATATATCCTGCAACTGGCTTTATTTTCCCTATTTACTCTATCCTTTACTTGGATAGATACCTTAAATGTACCTAATATGAAATTAATACTGAGATCCAGTTAAATAATAATGTGTACAAACAATATGTACTTTGTTTTGCCAAAATTGCCAATGAGTAATTTCAGGGTGATGACCTAAAATATTATTTCATGCAGACTTGTATATTGCTTATATAGTGCTGAAAAAACTGCTCATACATTTTCACAGCTTCTGGAATGGATCCGCCGCACTATTCCCTGGCTGGAAAACAAAACCCCCGAGAAAAATATGACTGCCATGCAGAAAAAACTGGAGGACTTTAGGGACTACAGAAGGGTACACAAGCCACCCCGTGTTCAGGAGAAATGCCAGCTGGAGATAAACTTCAACACTCTGCAAACCAAACTGAGGCTAAGCAACCGCCCTGCATTCATGCCATCTGAGGGCAAGATGGTGTCCGTAAGTATTAACAACAGCAATAAAGCTACATGCTATACTCATCATTTCCTTCTTCAAATTGCTAAACTTAGAGACTATAGAGAAGACCTTAATAAACCTAGACCTTAATAAACATATAGCACTTTGTTCAATTTGTGTAGGTACCAGA